>NC_053126.1:20729668-21029668 GCF_010015445.1 Perca fluviatilis | reverse complement strand
TGTGTGTGTGTGTGCGTGTGCGTGTCAGTTTGCGAGCACACTGATGCATGAGAGTGTGTGAGTGTGTCCATGTGTGTGTTTTTGAATGAAGATGAGTTGGGACGTTAAATACACAGAGGCAGCTTTGATTGGCTTGCGGGTTAAGTGACTTCTCACCCATAGACTGTAAGCTCTCGCCTCACGCTCGGGGTGTCACAGAGGACAGAGTACTTCTGGGAATTTTGTCAATAAAATTAAGTAGTCACAGAGGGCGAAAGATGATGGAGGGGGTGGGGGGGGGGGCAATAGGGATGAGTGGGTGTTGGGGGTGTAATAGGAGCCACAGGCAGACTGGCAGCCACAGTAACTCTCAGCTCAAGGGAGTGATCTCCTCTGTCTCTTACATGCCGTAGTAGTTATTTGGGGTGTGGAGATCTTTGCCTCCTAATGTGTACTTCCTCTTCATGTCAGTTGTTGCTTTGCTTTAAATTTGCTGTGTTTTCTGTGTTCATCAGTGTTGTTGCAGGGCTCTTATTTTTGCCTCACTATTTTCGCTCTTTGATGCCTCTATTTTCCTCCCCTTTCTTGTCTCTTTCTCTCTCTTGCTCCTCGTTGGCTTTATTAATATGCTCACTATGATTATGGGCTGTGAATCTTTCACTGACGTCGTTCCCTCTCTGTCTGTGCAGGTGTGAGTGCACCGGGGGCTCCCTGGCTGAGGGGCTGGAGGGCTGATGATGGATCTGAAGGAGAGCTGTGGCAGTCAGGGGAGCCAAGAGAGCTCTAGCCTGCACCCCACCTCCTGGCAGGCCTTCGCTCACACCAGCACGCTCCACGGCCTGCGCTTCATCTTCCCTTATGGTCAGCCCAGTGTGCGCCGCTTGCTCTGGGCTGCGGCTCTGCTGGCCTGCCTGGGACTGTTGGCCCTGGAGAGTGCCGAGCGCCTGGCCTATTTCCTCTCCTACCCTCATGTGACCAGCATGGACGCCGTAGTGTCGAGCAGCCTGGTCTTCCCCGCTGTGACCATTTGTAACCTCAACGCTTACCGCTTCAGCCGCCTCACGCGTAACGATCTGTACCACGCTGGAGAGCTGCTGGCCCTGCTGGATGTGCACCTGACAATCCCCCAGCCGCACCTAGCCGAGCCTGACGTGCTGGCTTTCCTGCAGGAAAAAGCCAACTTCACCGCCTACAGGCCCAAGGCGTTTAGCATGAAGGAGTTTATCGAGAGGGTCGGCCACGACCTCAAAGAGATGATGCTCTACTGCCGTTACCAAGGCCAGGAGTGCAGCCACAGTGACTTCAAAACCGTGAGTCCACTCCTGTTTATTTTATTTATTTTTATTTTTTTAAATGTCAGCTCTGTTGGGGTTAGAGCCTTTCTTCAGCATCCCATGCCTCAGAGGGCTCTGCTTGTGATGTGTTCAGGTTGCGTGGTCCTGCAAGTTTTCGGAGATTTTTTTTGTTTTGTTTCTGGCAGCAGAGTGACTTGATGTATGCTGATTGCTGCTCTTTCCCTCCCACGCTGCTATGCTGGGTTTTCTCCTGCTGGGTTTTTCTCCTTGGGACTTTTGTGTTTGACTGCACAGGTTGGCTCTCAAGCTTTGTTCTGCAAATGTATTGTCTGCTGTTTCCTTGTTGTTGTCCTCAGCCTTCACATAGTAGCATTGTGCTTACTGGCATATACAGTTCTGCAACAGGTTTTCAGTGTTTTAGTCTCTAAACGAAAACAATTGTTTTGTCCCGGGCCTTAGTGAATAGTAAATGCCCCCAAATCCCTTTTTTCTTTATTTCTCCAGCCAAGGAGTTTTATTCATTTTTAAAAACAAATCGGAGCATTCAAAGGGTGTTTGTGTACCTGCTAGATTGTCTGGTAACACAGCAGTAAAATAAGACCAAATGTACCATTATTTGGATGGTTGCTGGTGTTAATTTCTCCCTCTAATTTGGCTTGCTGTTGAGTGTAGCCGCCTGTTGTTTCATTTGTTCTTTGTTAATACTGTGCTTGCAAAACCTGATGCCATACACCAGAGCTAGGTGGTGTTGTGTTGGTGAAATACAGTGTATTTTGTTGGACTGATTGAAGGCCTAGATTTTTTAGCAAATACTTTTTTGGCAGATAAAAGCAAGCAAATTTTGAACACCCACTTGTTGCATACTTACTCTTTCAGACAGATTTTTAACTAAGTCCTTCAGTCAGTAGGTGGAAGAGCACACTGCATGCAGTTTACAAATGCTAGAAAAGGGAATGGTGAAGCGTTAATAGCACAACCCAGTTTCTCTGTTGAGAAAAATGACCTTGTGAATAAAAACCTTGCCTGTTATTTCTTCAATGAAAAACTAGATGTTAAAAGACATTTTAGATCTTGGGAAAGGATTTTTGTTGCTGGTACCATTTGGAAAGTTTTCTTTATTTTTTTTGTATAGTTTTATTCTGCTGTTTAAGACTGTTGGCAGACTCTTGAGTTGTATAATCCATCACACTGAACACCAAGTTTGCATTAGGTTTGTTGGTGTGCATTGTTATTGCCTGCTAATGCAGATTGATTTTGAAAAGACTGCACTGCATTCCCTTATCATCATCATCATCATCATCATCATCATCATCATCATCATCATCATCATCATCATAATAATAATGTAACTATGACGAGCGTTAAGGTTTGATGGCATTTAATTCAAACCAGATCTTGTCAAATCACTTTTTGAATTTGAATCAGTTTAGTTTCAACATTTACAAGTAACAAAAGTTATAGATAACTGAAACTTGAAGTTGAGATCACCTTTTGTCGGCTGAGAAGACAGAAACCCTGCACTTTTTTAGTTAAAACCTAGGTACATATAGCCTAGTTCAAATTTAGAGCAGCATTGACACATTAGATTAAAAAAAAATTTCACTTTATGAGGTTTTTTATCATTAATATGCGTTCCCCCAGCCTACCTATAGTCCCCCAGTGACTAGAAATGGCGATAGGTGTAAACCGAGCCCTGGGTATCCTGCTCTGCTTTTGAGAAAATGAAAGCTCAGATGGGCCGATCTGGAATCTTGTTTACCTCCCCTTTCTCTGCTTTGCCCACCCAGAGAATTTGGCCCACCCATGAGAGAGAGAGACATCATGGCTTTCAAATGAGCAAAGTGGCAGTTGCAGGGCTCCAGACTAACTTTTTTCACTAGGAGCACAGTGGCCCCCAACTGAAAATGTTAGGGGCACAACCAGAATATTTAGGGGCACACACCATAAATCAACATGCTAACCAAATATTCACATTTCTACTAATTTCCACTGTATTACTAAAAAATACTTTGATAATAGATGCAGAAATTACAATGTGCTGTTTCAAATTCAGTGTCACTTTTGAAGATGCAACATATAAGGTAAACTGACAGCCCCATCGCTGTCATGACAGTAAAAAACAAAAAAAGTTTATTTGTATATTATTTTTTATCCTGTTTTATTTTCATCATGACCGTTTTTAATTGCTCTTTAATGTTTCATGTAAAGCACTTTGAATTGCCTTGTTGCTGAAAGGTGCTGTAGAAATAAAGTTGCCTTGCTTTACAACCTCAGCCTGTCAGTCAGTCACCAGGGCACAGAAACCACTGTTGTGCCTGCTCGTCTCCGAGGAAGTGTAACGTCAACAGCACCGCGACCGCTTTCGGCTCACCATTATTATCATATCGCAGCAAACGCTGTCTGCGTGAAGTTATGAAGAACTGTAACCACACTTGAAACCACTTTATCGGCATTTCTGTGACTCACTTTGACTTCAACAAAACTGCAGAGCCGACGTAGTTTGCACCGTCTGCAGCTCTGCGAGTGTGTGTGTGTTTGTGTCAGAGCTCTGCTCTCAATTTTCAGGACAGAGATAAGCTTGCGCTTACGCGTTCTCAGGTACCGAAATTTCAACGTTTATCATGTATAAAAGGTGGCAAATTTACTGGTCGTGCATGTGCGACTGGATGTAAAATTCAGTTGCACACTCTCAAAATTTGGTCGCAAAATGCGACCATTTGGTCACAGTCTGAAGCCCTGAGTTGGTCAAGGCCACACCCCCACCCTCCACCTTGCCCCCCCCCTCTCCTCCTCAAAAGCTACAGACACAGAAGTGGCACATACTAAGGAAAGCTCATTGTGGGACTGGCTCTAGTGGCTGTAGTTCTGCACAAAGGTTGAATTTCAGGAAAGAGACTTCAGATACAGTATTAGGGGACCACTGAGGCCTATATAAAAGCATCCAAAGAGCACCATGTCGTGGGACCTTTAACAGTTATTGTGTACTAAAGGCTGATTTATGGTTGTACCTAGGCTCTACGCCGAGCCTACGCCGTAGCCTACGTAAGTGGCTTATACCATGAGGATTTATAGTTGTGCGCTGGTGTGTCTTCTTTGTTCTACCGTATGTCTTTAAGAGACTAGCAGAGCCAGTGTGTTTGTGTGTGCATGGGGAGTGTGTGGTAGAGCGAGTGAGAAAGTGGCGGGGATTAGCTTTGGAGTGAGTACCGACTCCGGCAGCAGAGATTGAGAAACAAAGGTTGCATCTCATAACCCTTAAATTGCCTCCTCGAGTCCTCCAATTGCCTCCCTTCCTCGCGTCTTAGTCCCTCCCACCGAGGAGGCACAGGAGACACGCGAGGAAATCATGGGAGGAGAAAGGCAACAAGCAAATGTGTTTTACAGGGATGAAACGTCCTTTCCTCTATAGTGTCACATGAATTTGTCAGCTGTGTGGGTGGAGTTAGCAGCTCCTTCAGCTGCACCGCTTCCGGGAAGGCTGCTCTCGTGTATCCTCGCCTATAGGTCCTCTGTGATCCCTCCTTGATGCTCCCTCCTAGGACCTCGGGGCAGAATTAAGAGCTTTGAGACAGCCTTCACCGAGGAGGGACAGAACAACTTTTGGTTCAGCTGAGGACCGAGGAGTCGAGGAGCTATCAAATGAGGGTTATGAGGTACAGCCAAAGTATCTCTCCTGTGCTTCCTGACCACGGTACAGATGAATGTACCTATGTTTACCTATATTTACCTACGGTGTAGATTCAATGCAGAATCATAAATCAGGCTTAAAATGTACACCTTAATATTTCATAAGCTACTTCAATTTAAATACTGGACGTCCAGATTCAGAGCTGTTAAACTAAAAATGTCAGTAAGATATGACCCATCTATAAGTGGGAGATTTCTACTCCTGAAATTTCAAGAGACTATCAATTAGAACACAGTTGTAGACTGGTGTTACTGAGGGATTCTTTTAGGGATGCACTTGTTTCTATGTCTATAGTAGTACAACATTTTTTTTTGTTTTTGTTTATGTGTTTCGGCTGTCTGTTACATTTATTGTGTACAGATTTGAAGTTTGGGAAATTTAGCGCACTGGAATCTGATCAGTACTCAGTATTTGCAGTTGAATGTTTTGTACGCTGCTCTGTGCTACTAAGAGGGAGGACATATAAAAACTCTGATAAGAGATTTTTTTACTGTCGAGGCTGCAACTAACCATTATTTTTATCATTGATTATTCTGCAGATTACTATAGATTGTCCAAGGTGACGTCTTCAAATATCTTTTTTTAGTTTTGTCTGACCAAAGGTCCATAACAACATCTATTCAGTTTATTACATATAACAAGAGAAGCAGCTCCTGTCATTTTTGAAGCGGTAACCTGACAATGTGTAGCATTTTTCACTTCATTTGTGCATGAAAAATGACCGAAATGATTACATTGATATGGCATGGCAGCCCAACCCCAACGGTTAAGAGTATATTGCAGCCTTGATGTTCACTGTACAGGACTGCACAGAAGTTGAAACACAGCCGCAGCTTTTTTGTTTTCCTTCAATTCCTTTGTTTTATGGTGTTCTTCTGTCCAGTACGGGTCATGTCACAGGGTCATGTAATGGGCAGTTGCCTAACTAGCAGCCTGACTTTCTATTTAGCTTGTACCTAGATTGCAGCTGAAACAGATCTGTATTAACAAGATGTTTTGCCTTATTGTCCATCTCAAAACTGACCAGCGAAACATGCGCAACGCACACAGCCCTATGGAGCTGCCTCTGGGATGCGATGTGCTTTGATGAGGTCTTCATTTTCTTCATTAACAGAGCACATCCATATCATTATTGCACCTCAGCTGTGTGTAATCGAAGACATTAAAGCTTTACTGTTGGATTGCTATCTTCGTTTTTCATCCCGAACTCAATGCAGAGACACTAATTGCAAGAACAACAATGGTGCAGCACAGGTTGGCCGTAGTGATTTTCTAGTCATGCCTTCAGTCGGATGCTTCCCCTGGAGTTTTGATCCCTATTTCAGTGAGCTGCTGCCAAGCTACTCCTCTGCCAGAAGAACATTTTCATAATTTCATTTTGTTGAATCTTCAGGGAGTTGATGCAAAGCTAGCTTGGTTTTGTCACTGCCTTGCCGTGCAGCCCAACAAGTCTCTATTTGACTCCCCTTAGTAACCGCCTTGCATATTGTGTGACACGCCTTTGGCCTTTAATCTAGGTTCAGAGATAATCATGTTGACAGAGAGGCTACTAGAAGGCACTGTCATCCTCTTTGCCCTCTGCCTGTTGCCGCTGCTGAGCTCCTCCTGCTTTCTTCCTACTCCTCTCTGCCGATTCGCCCTCTCTCTTCTCTCTCTGTGTCTGCAGCGACACACCGCTGCCTTCTGAGAGGGGAAAAAAAACAAAAAAAAAAGGCCACCATGAATAGAAAAACACATGCATAAATGCACAGAGACAGATGCATCAGACAAACACCAAAATAAACGCATACATAAATGACTACACACATGGAACACACTGAGGAAGAGATTCATTGATTCTAATGACATGGATTGTGTCTGATGACATTGTGTTACATGGATGTAAGGTTTTCTAAACAAAACTAATCATCAAAAGATGGAGCAAATCTGACCTCAACCGCAAGTTGGAGAGCGCAGCGTTTCATGACACATAATAACATTCCATTCATGTTGACTATTAGGCCTATATATGTAAGAGTACCTGTGTAATGTCTTGTATCGGAGAAATGTCTTTGCCTTTTCTTACCGTGTATTACCTCAGCCGCGTTCTCAGCTGAGGTAGACACATTAACGTTACAGCTGCAGTGTTTACAAACAGTGTTCACATTAGCCTAGCAGCTAGCGGAGTTTCCTTCTGTTTATAGCTTTATCCCGATAAAACGGCACGGTTGAATTACGGCCTGCATGCACGTTTCGTAGCCTAAAACAGAACGGCTTATATTGGTAGCGAGAGCAACAAGTTAGCGAACTGCCGAGTCGCCCTCTCTGCTCTCTGTCTTCTCAGCTGCTAGACGGGCTGCACTTGGCATTTTCGGCAAACTATTTTATTTATATTTTACTGTATTGACAAAAGAGCTTTCTGAACTGTCTGTGGAATGGATCAACGGAGATGAGAGAAACCATTGTGGCCCTAAATGACAGCAAAACTCAGTAAAGACTATCACCTTGAGCTGAAATGGAAACGCTGTGCTGCAGTCTTTTTATACAGTCTGTGGCTGCAACATATGTTGTAAGGTTTAAGCCAATGTTTAACGCCATTCACTTTACCGGCAGTAGCCTAGCTATTGACAATAGATAAAGCCACTGTGTCTTGAGAAGCTCTAGCTTTTTGTTTTATTGTTCACTTTTAACTCCCTTTACATCAACTTTGCTATCTCTTTTTCCTACAGCGGCACTCCTACGCTACTCTCCGTTACTGCTCGCTCTCCTTGCACGACCACACGGGCACTGACGTCACTTACTTAAGGCATCCTGTCATTCTCGCTCTATTACGCTACTCTCGTAAGGGGGTTGTGGTATACCGCCATACCGTGGGAATTTCTTGCTTTTCAACCGCGGTAAAAAATCCATACCGTCCCTGCCCACCCCACACACACACACACACACACACACACACACACACGGAGGAACAACATTACCATGACACTCCAGGGACCCGAGTCAGCATTTGACTGACGTTGTGATGAATGACCGTAGGGAGGTTTGTGGGACACAGGAGTCAGTGTGATGTGACTGATGGAACTGGAGCAGAGAGGGAAACGGCAGCATCGGTGTTCACATTTCCACCATTTTACACTCTGAAAGACTTCTCTGATGTACTGTACGGATATCAAATGTTTTCAATACCACCTAAATTTGAGATATACAGGGTTTTACTTAAAGGGGTGATAGAATGATTATATAGGGTATTTCACACTGTTCCTTATGGTCTCCTAATGGGGTATGTAACATTAGTTGGGCTGAAAATGGCCTGGTTGATATTTTATTGGCCCTTATGCATCCCTGTGTTTTGGCCCTATTTGTAACAAGAGCTTTTCTTCCAAATATGGTATGGTCATGAATATTTAGATGAGCTGCGGCCGCTGCTTGGTTGAGCCTTAGCCCCCTGTACACACACATAGAGACGCAGCTGATTGGTTGAGCGACTCCGCGCATACACACGCATTAGAGGTCGGTGTGCTGATTGGCGGAGGCGAATCTCCAATACACATACATTAGAAACGCGACAGAATCTCATATTCCAGACACTGCAATGTTTCCTTACCAAATTCACTTCTGAGACTTTTTATGGGAGAAATCAACGATATAAAGCTCAAATATGGCGCGTTTTACGAAAATGGATGGCTAATTGCAAATTTGGTAAAACTGTGTGTCGGAGTTCAGCTGCCTGTGTTAGGGCTCGCCGCCTGGCCTGCCTTCCTCCACAGACCCGGCGCGGCTGTGTGCTCGGCTTAGCTCGGAACGGCTGCTGCCGCCCACAGCACCTCATACCCGCGCAAAGTCACCGTTTGGGCTGAGTGGACTACTACCAAACACCGCTGCCTTGACAAAGCGCCAGGGCCGGCATCTCCTCTCTTCCTGCTAGCTAAATGGCCCGTTTGTGAGGCGCGGTCAGCGAGCTTGTTACACCAGCAATCTCTTACCAAATGTTACACACATGTCACGCCACTTAGCTATACAACATATAACTATATGTTTTATAAAGCTAACAACGTTGTCCGATTTCAAGTTAATGAATATTTGTGAGCTGTACGGGTTTTACGTTAGCTGCGACTGTCCCTGCAATCCTATGTGTACAGTTGCGGCTAGTTAGCTTCATTTTTGGTGCGTAATTTGAGTATATTTACAGTTTGAATTTCGTCACGCCACTTATAACACATCTAACTATATGTTTTATAAAGCTAACAACTGTGTCCGATTTCAAGTTAATGAATATTTGTGGGCTGTAAGGGTTTTCGTTAGCTGCGACTGTCCCTGCAATCCTATGTGTACAGATTGCGGCTAGTTAGCTTCATTTTTTTGGTATTCGAGTATGGTATATTTACAGTTTGAATTTCGTCCACGCCACTTATACAACATCTAACTATATGTTTTATAAAGCTAACGACTGTGCCGATTTCAAGTTAATGAATATTTGTGAGCTGTAAAGGGTTTCGTTAGCTGCGACTGTCCCTTCAATCCTATGTGTACAGATTGCGGCTAGTTAGCTTCATTTTTGGGTAAATGATTAGGTATATTTACAGTTTGAATTTCGTCCCGCCACTTATACAATATATAACTATATGTTTTATAAAGCTAACAACGGTGTCCGATTTCAAGTTAATGAATATTTGTGAGCTGTAAGGGGTTTCGTTAGCTGCGACTGTCCCTTCAATCCTATGTGTACAGATTGCGGCTAGTTAGCTTCATTTTTGACTGTAATTGAGTATATTTACAGTTTGAATTTCGTTCACTACATATACAACATCTAACTATATTTTTTATAAAGCTAACAACGGTGTCCGATTTCAAGTTAATGAATATTTGTGAATTCCAGAGGAATTCTAAGAGGAGTAGCTAGCTCTCATTGATAGAGCTCCATCCAGCCGCGGCGCTCTATCAATGAGACTCATGGGACAGCGGCGTTTATTTTCCCAATCGTTTGTTTAAATAACTCAACACATTATAATTACACACATTATAAGATTAACTAGAATCTGTGGTAAGAGAATGCTGGGCGTAACAAGCTCGCTGACCGCCCTTTCACTCACATACACCGGGGGCATTTAGCTAGCTAGCAGGAAGAGGGGAGTTGCAGGCCCTGGAGCTCTGTCAGAGCGCAGCGTTTGGTAGTAGTCCACGCAGCGCCTAACAGCGGAGTATGCTTGCTGTGGGCTGCTGGCAGCAGCCGCGTGCGGGCTCAATGCGAGCTTCGGGCACGCAGCCGGTATTAACACGGGGTCTGTGTGGAAGGCGCGCCAGGCGGCGAGGCAGCAACACAGGCAGCATCAGCCTCTGAAGTCCGACACAGTCGGACAAAATTTGCAATTAGACATCAATTTTCGTAAAACGGCCCATATTTGACCTCTAAGTAGTTGATTTCTCGCATAAAAAATTCTCAGAGGTGAATTTAATGGTAAAATAGCATATGAACAATGTATACATTTTCTGAGATCTGCGCGACCTAGCTAGATTCAGAAGACTAACTGATCTCAGGTCAGTTGTGTAGCCTATGTAAATGTTGGGGCGTGACCGTTCTCTTAATACACCCATGGGCTGACAAAGGTTCCGGTTTTTGGGAGGTTGACGTCAACTTCCAGCTTTGTTGGGATTCGCCCGTTTTCAGCGGCAGTTTCAAAATATGAAATTTTCATAGTAAAAGGGTGTCAATGGGATTTTGAGCTTCTATGTATGTCCTATTTACCCACCGAACTGTCGTTATTCAACTATGACAGGGTAAAATCGGTTTTGCATTCTATCACCCCTTTAACTTTTTTATTTACATTTAACAGAAAGAAGAAGCCAAACCTCATAAATTGTAAATGTTGGCTAAACATAAGCAGCCACACAAGAACTTAACCTAAATAAAATTGGCAAAATGATCATTTAAATCCGATAACTATCTGATTTAAATATGCGAAAAAGAGTATGGATCTGACCAACCGTATAGTGCCAACTTTTGATAGTTGACAGTTTGCAATACTTTGTGTTTCAGAGACATTTTGTCAGTATAAAATAAATATATCATGACATATCGATATTGAAAAAAAAATATTTTTCTGGGTATTTCCCATAGTGTTTAATAGCGGATATGGGCCACTTCGGCATCTGCTAATATCACAGAAAATGAATACACTTTAATTTAATAAAAAAATTACCTTCAGGGGAAAAAGCAAAGGCCAAATGTCATGTATCACTATCGTCATCTATCTATCACCCACCTATCTATTAACTAAATTGATCATGAGATGAGATGTGTCAGAATCTGGGTGCCTTGTCATTCATCTAAATACTTTCCTGTAGTGAATGAATCATATTGTGATTTATTCATATCACCCAGCCTTAAAAGACATCCAGCTCAAAATGAACCTAGGGGTTAATAACACATGGGTACCGAGTTGACCGATCTCTGGGATATGTTTTCATGCTAATCGAATGTGACCAGTTTTAGCGCAAACCGCTAATTAGCTTATACCGCTAGTCGTCAGGGCACGGCTAAAGTAAAAATAAATCGCTATTTCTATACCACTAACAAGGCTCAAAATAGCAACACACTTCCACGGTAGCATAATGTAAACCGAAGCATTGAGAACTTTGTAAGTGTACAGACGGTATTAAAAAGATGCTTCGGTTCGCTAAGCTAATTAGCGGTTTGAGCTGAAACTGGTCACATTCGATTAGCATGAAAACTTATCCCAGATCCCGGTCGACTCGGTACACGTGTTATTAACCCCTAGATTCATTTTGCGCCGGATTTGTCCTTTTAAGAAGGTGTGATGACGTCAGAGCGAGTAGGCTAGATCATGTACACGTGACTAAGTGGACTTATCTTTGCCTGTGTTTGTTTTGTTGTGTGTTATTACAACCATGATTAAAAAAAAATGCTGATTGATCACACTGACAAGCCACATCAGTATCTTCCAGAGTGAATCAGCTCTGTGTCTGACCTGCACTCACTGCATGCTTCAGTTGCCATATATATATATATATATATATATATATATATATATATATATATATATATATATATATATATATATATATATATATATATATATATATATATATATATATATATATATATATATATATACATATATACACACACACATACACACACACACACACACACACACCCCTGGGACACTGCAGGCCAAGAAGGACCCTTTCACCCTCTCAGCCTTAATGTGAAACCTGATAGCAGCCAGACCCTGAGCTCTGTATCACAAAGACACTAATTAGCCACTCGTCTATTCCTCTGACCAGAGCCTTGTTGGAACAGCACCGCAAATACAGCAACAAAGTAATTAGCCATTACATACAATCTGTGGCCTTAGCACTCCACTGGCTGATTATTGCATGGCTTGATTTTACTCGCTCTCGCCAGCAGAGCAGCACAAGGCTACTGTCGGTCGCCCATCGGGCAGGATTGTGTGCTTTCTAATCTGTCCTCCTCCCCTGGCCACTACAACTGCATTTTATCACTTACAGATTCATTTCTCAACATTTGAAAACCCAATGCATCACATTAGGTTTTAGTAGATGTACTGTATTAATCACTAATGTGGCCTTACCGTGGCATTTTACATTCCCGACAGACACAATGTCTGAGTCGCTTTAAAGGGCATGCAAAGCACCGCTGCCACCCACAAGCCCGCCTCTCTAAAACGCCCCGGAGAGGCAGCAGCAACCTGTGCTATTTAACGAGTTTGGAGGAAAAGCTGGAGTGCAGCCACAGACAGACAGCTCAGTGTGGATGGTGCTTATGTGGTAGACATTGCAGCTTTCTGCAGTGGTGGATTATGGTAGGCTGATGATATAGTGTGTGTTATAGTGAGGCTTAAAGGAGCAGTAATTTTCCCCTCAAGGGTTTTTCTCACACTCAAACAACTGATTCTGATTTTGTGCTGTACTGAAGATTATTGGCTTAGAGATTCATGAAATGATTAATGTGGTTGACGTGTTGAAACAAAGTAATGCAGTTTGTTTCCTGTCCAACAGAAAAAAGTCCTTCATCCATTTTCAGAGCTTTAATCATGAAACAATACACAAATGTCAATTGGTCTTGCACACTTGACTCATTAGCAAAATAACAGTCTACACAATTAGGCATGGGCCGCTATTATAGATTCTGACGGTATGATAACCTTCAGGAAAAATATCACGGTTTCAAGGTATGTATATTTCAGCTTAAAATGTATAATTATTATTATTTTTTTAAATGTCTGGGTAAAAGGCAAAAACTTTTTTCCATTGAACACAATGTATTTTACTTTTAAACACACTGCACGCTGGCAGGGAGACGGATCACTAATCTGCACTTTCTGTCCTTGACCACTCATAAAAAACAGCTTAGGAACGGTATGTCGGAAAATTTTTCAAACCGCGGTATACCTTGAAACCGAAAACCGGCCTATGCCTATACAAAATGCAATGCAATCTTTTGCCTTGACATGAGCTTTCCATGAAGTGTAGGGACTAAACAGTAAAACTACAAGCCAGTGAATGCAGAGCTCCTCTTCCTCTTTGTCAGACTAAGACGGTACGAACTTAGCAGTCAACATGGTGGCTTTTGTGACAGATGGGCCTAGTTGACTAAATTAGCTTGTTTCAGACTTTCTTCGATGCTAGTGCCAATATAGGCATTATAATAACATATATTGTTCGGTTCCCAAAAAGTACTTAGATTCTTTGGTATGCACAGTGGATTCCAAGCAACTTATTTATGTTTCACAGCTAAATAACTCTAGTAAGCTCAATGATATAGTATGTCAGATACGTTATCCTAGTTTTTATGGAGAGACAACTGTTTGTATGGATCGGCATTTAGACAGAATTTCTTCGGATAAAACAGCCGCTTGCTAACGTTGGCTCTCTGCTAGCAGACCAAACTGGAAATCAAGTCTTCAGTAGCTTACACAGTAAGTTGCTGCCAGCAGCTACTGTTTTTAGAATGGCGAAGAAGAATTGATTTTCGGTTTGCTCTGCTGCGGAGAGTGTAACGGAGAGTAATCATTCTTATTATACATCCATGCGTGGATTGAGCAGTCAGAGCTAATGTTGGCAAAATGTCAGCAATGTCAGCAATTTCACAATGTAAAATCCCACCAGTAAAACAGCGATGTGTACAGTATGCAGTGCTTCAGTTTCGAGGGGTGGCGCTAGTGTTGCCGATTTCAGTTTCACTACTGTTTATACTCTTTAAAGTTACTAAATTGTCGCTGCACAGTTTTGGAATAATTTTTTTCCCAGATTTATTTATTTATGTTCTGTCAAACAAGACAATAAAAAAAGCAATCCTATCACATCCATACAGGGTTAGCACTATACAGCTGTTAAAATAAATAAATATCGGATCGGTACTCAGTATTGGCTGATACACTAGTTCAGGTATCACATTTCTACTTCAAATTGCCACAGAAATGGGAAATAAAACAACATTTTTGCTGGAATGTGTTACATTATTTTGTGTGCTCACTTTACTGTGCATTTACCGTGATTGAACAGTGGTTTGGAAATGGATGGGTCTTTGTATAGTCAATACCAATCCATCAAAAAATGTCTGGATCAGCCCCTATCCCGATCCTGTAGTTCAGCTTAGGACATTCCTAATATATGTTTTTTTCCTGGCCTCGGTAATCACCAGAGATGAGTACCAGCGATAGAGAGCTGTGTCAGTGACCGAGGTGGGGAGAAGTCGGAACATGAAGTCACGGTTTAATGTTGGGTTGGATTCACGCCTGCAAGGAGAGAAAACTGGAAGAGAGGAGAAGAGGAGTATGGTCCATTACCTCAGCAGCCTGTCTAGAGACCAATTTCATCATGGCCACAAGAGGAGGTGTGTGTGTGTGTGTGTGTGTGTGTGTGTGTGTGTGTGTGTGTGTGTGTGTGTGTGTGTGTGTGTGTGTGTGTGTGTGTGTGTGTGTGTGTGTGTGTGTGTGTGTGTGTGTGTGTTTTAATGTGCTGGAGGGTATGTTTATATTTTCGTGGGTTTGCGTTGTAATGTGCTGTCACATGCAGTCAGTCTGTGTGTGTTGGAGCTGCTCGATGCATTAGCCATTAGTTGCTCTCAACAGATATTGAGTAATGGTTATACAATCAAAGGTCAGCTGGCTAGTTAACTTAAATTCTATTGGTCTGTCTTGATGCTGCAGAGTACAAACTGCGAGCTGTTGGCATCAGTAGTAAGCTTAACATTGTGTCTTGCATGGTAATGGTAATTGTATGCTTTATTGATCTGCTTCACTTGATGATTTGAAGTATGGTAACATTTCAGTAGGTTGCACTTTTTCTTTTTTTCTGTTGAAACTGTAATTGCTTTAACTGAGCACTTATTTTGAAACAGATTCTGCTGAATTACATGTGAAGACAATTCTGAAGGTTAGGGTAAAGAAAATTCTAGCAAATTGATGTTTTGTTTGGGAATTCACAAAATGGTTTTGGTTGTAGTCAGAAACTGCTGGGGTGCGTGCCCTTGAATTGGCATTACATTTGTAGGCTCCTTGAAGCTGCAGAGCGTTAGAGGTTTTTGGCTTTGTCAGGTTCCTCGATAAGCTGCCTGAACATAAGAGTTTACTCAACATCGAACTGAGCGTTAGATGCTCAAACCTGACTGGCCGGTGTTGAAAAAAATCACACAACCTCTTTAAACAGACGGACAGACTCTTTTAGGCTCCCTTTTTGTCTACCTGTCTTTCTCTCTTTAATCTCTGAAAGCTGCCCTAAGAGCTCTTTTGATCTCAAGCGTTCAGACTCACTTGAGAGCCGTGTGCTCTGGGCCTCATGAGTCTTTTTGCTGAGGTGAAGATATTAAGGCTGCTTTAATGGAAAGTGACCACTGCTTTAATGGATATCTTGAATAAGTTGAGTTATTTAGTTGTCTTTTGTCATTTTCGTTAAGCACTTGTCACATTTTGGAGTGGAGGTAAGGACTTGTATGAGCTAACGAACCAATGTTTTTTGTGTTTTAGTGAATAAATCGGTCAAACCTTACAAACCCTGAAATGTTAGGATGCTTCACATTGTTGAAACAGTTTAGAGGTTGCTTTTCTACAATCACTTCTTGTTGGGAAAAATGCAGAGAATGTCTAAAGAGGTGATGTAATTTGCAATACAGATGAAAAAATGA
This sequence comes from Perca fluviatilis, assembly GCF_010015445.1. Taxonomy (NCBI): domain Eukaryota; kingdom Metazoa; phylum Chordata; class Actinopteri; order Perciformes; family Percidae; genus Perca; species Perca fluviatilis. The sequence continues at coordinate 21,013,560 of NC_053126.1, read as the reverse complement.
ATGTTGATTTTAATGTCAATCTGCTGAAATACCAGACGGAAACTTTAAATGTCAAAATATCTCTTAAACAGCTCCACCTACCAGCGCTGGTGCCCTCCCTGTCTCCAGGTACGGCTGCTGTCCTGCTGGAAAGGATCTCACATCGGTGTCTGGAAAATGTGTGCTTTTTTGTCAAATTGACGCTTGTGTGCAGGGCAGCATGACTTGAATTCCCAGACATTGGTCCCACGAGGCCAAAGTTGGACAGATTCTCTGTTATGGTGCCTTAAGGCATAATAAATGTATATAATATAATTTGAACTCTGACCCGACTTCATCACGTACAGCCATCTATGGCCATTTGGTTTGTTTGTTAATGTTAGCAACAGATTTACATGTAAAGTTTTCCTTGGAATAGTCTTAAAATATTGTCTTGTTCTCGTGAACCCAGTCTTCTCTCGTCACACCCCAACGATATATTACAATATTTATAAAAAAACATAAATAAAAGTAGAGTAAATATTGGACTTGTCAGGTGTCCATAAACATGAGTCCAAATAAATGCTTATGCTGCTCTTTGTGTGATGGTTTTGTGAATGTTACAAAACATCTTTGCCATCACAGCTTAACATATAGGGTTGGATCCAAATATTCGAATATTTGTTCGATGTGTAGGTATACGATTTTCAATTTTGGGATTTGAATATTTGTTGTTCTTTTTAAAACGTGCATACAGGCGGAAATTTACTTTTCTGTGTTTAGCCGCTAACGTTCGCTAAATGTCCGCTAGTTGCTGGCTAATTTATGCAGCGCTATGTCGTCCATCTCAGCCAAGAACTGTTGAGTTACAAGCGAGCAGTCTGATGTGTGTAGAAGTCTGTATGGTTATACTGTAGCAGCCTGGTGTCGTCTTCAGGCCATTTGATAAAATTAAACCGAGTTAAAATACAGTACGACTGTGCATGATGCCAACGCTCCAGTGAGGTGCTTGCTGAGCATTCACAAACATTGCATCACTCATCACACGGTACGGCAAAAATGCATGTATTTCCATTTATTTTGAATGCCTGCAGCAAAAGGTTGAGACCAATTCAATTTTTTGGGAAAAAGCAACCCGACTTAACCGTGCGGTGGACAATATAAAAAGTCCCGTAACGTTGGAAAATCTTGACAGTGTGTTGGCTTGCTGTGTTGCATTCTGGTCCCTTTGTCACAAATGTAGGTTGAGAAAATCTGCTCTTTACTCTGCCTCTTATTCTGACCCCAAAACTTTTTTTTTTACTGCCGTTTTAAAAATTTAAATTTTGTTCTGCTGAGATTTAGTAAAGTCTCACTTCCAGCTTCCTTCACTGCTCTCCTCTTTGGTTTGGCAGCTGCACTGTGGAGGAAATAATGCAATGCCTGCATGAATAACAGTCTGCTCAATGTTTGTGTAATTACAAACTCGTATCATTCTAGAATCCATCCTCTCAGTCCACCTTCCCTCTACTAACTGTCCCCCACAGACCTCACCTCCAGGTGAACAGTCTGTAAGGAAAAAGCAAAGACCAGCTTCATAAACCTTGTTACCATGGGGACACCAGAGATAATCAACACAGCAGTATAAAAACATAAGGTGATAGCACACACAGCATGTCCCCATTTCCTCACTTAGAGGGGAAAATAGTTTGGGCGGTGATGGCGCTGTATTTAAAGCATATGCCTGATGAAAATGCTCTTGTGTTTACTGAACAGCACTGTGAAAAACACAAAAGCCTTTAATAACGCACTGATCTCAGATGGTTTTTGATATGCTGTCTCGCATAAATCTTCTAAAACGTCTGACCTTCCATATAATGTTCCAGTTTGCGTTTTTGTGGATTCACCTATCCTTTTGAGAGCTCTTTTGGATGAATCATTTGCCGAGACTAATCCTTTGTTATAACTGTGCATCATAACTACAATAATTTTATTTCCAGTGGTGAAACTTTTTAGTTTTAAAGAATACATTCAATAACCTTCAGTAAATCAGTGATTCGATAACATAATACCTGCCAAAATAGCCCTTTTTCTGCAAATTCCACATACATCAGCAGCAGTACAGCAGTGCAAACAAATGGGGTAACTTGTCTGTCTCACTTATTCTGTTCTCACCTTGTACTTTTTTTCTTCTTTTTAACTCTATCAGTCTTTCTCAGTCTAATACCATCTTGCTAAGTCGGTGTCAGTCCTGCCTTCTTTACTTTCTCCCCTCAGCATTCACAATCAGTTTTGCTTTGGCAGTTGCCGCCTCGCTTTCCCTTCCCATTCATTATTCAACGACTGGTTGCTTGGATGTCCATGGATCTGGATCCAAACTCCATCCTGAGATACCACATGCGGCACCGTAGGGCGACTAGTACCATTAGTAACTGTCTCTATCATGTCATGCTACAACAACACTTCCCGCTGGCGTGATACCGGCTGGTGTTCCTGGCGAGATGAGTGCATCCCTGTGAAGCAACTGTGCCACCTCATTGTCAGCATCTGCCGTGATGCGGGAAGGTCGGCGGTCGTGGCGTTTTGACTTGTTATGAATATGTACTGCCAGCAGGCGAGCAGCAGAGACAGTGTTTGATCTGGTATCTACATGGACATTTACTCAGCATGAAGACGACTGGCAGACAGGTGGGCGGGAATGCAGGAGTAGAGCAGGGTGAGCTCAGTTTGGACATGTGTGTCGATGTTACAGCGACTCAAAGTGGTGCCGTCTCACGCCTGGCAGACTTTATGAAAGGATGAGTGGAGAATATAGAGAGTCGGTGAAAGTTTGAGAGAGAGAGAGATACACTGTGTGATTGTGTGGAAGTTCAGTTGGAAATATAAGTACTGCAAAGTAGGCTATGTTACGTAAGGAAGGCTGCAACTTATAATTATTTTTAACATCAATGAAACTGTCAATTAGTCATTTATCCGGGCTGAAATGAACTATTACAGAGTTCCCGTGGATCCTTAAAAAGTCTTAAAAGCAGGGTGGCCTCTAGCTCACCCAGTAAGAGCGTGCGCCCCATGTAGGCTGAGTCCTTTGAAACGGACTGGATTTGAATCCGACCTGTGGCCCTTTGCTGCGTGTCATCCCCTCTCTTTCTCTCCCCCTTTCCTGTCTATCCATTGTCACTATCAAATAAAGGGAAAAGCCCCCCCCCAAAAAATCTTAAAAGGCATTGAATTTATTAATCTAAAATGAAGTGGCCGTAATTGGTATTAAAATGTCTTAAATAAATCTTTTAATGGTCTTAAAAATGCCAAGACATGGCAAGTAGGATTTTATGAATCTTTTTTTTTCTGACAGAATGCGAGAGGCATAGCGGATTACGTAACCAACAAGACACATATTTTGTTTCCGGGCGGGATGCTCAGAGTGGAGGATCCACCGTCTGCTAGCTAGCTGTCAATGAACCCTTAGTCTATATCCACGACCTTCCACTTCTGGAAGGTGACGTGATGTGACCTGCAGCAGCAGCAGCACCCCACTCCACTTGAGGAGCGGTCGGCTCGGTGCCTCTCAAAATCTGTGTAAAATCTTTTAAACTGACCTTTGTTGATCTGAAATGAAGACTGCATGGCCTATTTCTCGCTTAAAATGTTTTCAGAAACACGTTTCAGTAAACTATTTTCGTAAAATACGAGATCGTATTCTGAACGAGCTGCCATTAAAGTCTGTTTTGAAATTCGGGAACAGCAAGACCCATGTGACGCGTTCGTCCAATCAGCTGCCATGTGTTGCGTTCGTCACGCTCATCCCGCTCTTCATGTCCAGTAAGTGTTTTAACATAGGTGTTAAAACACAACTATGGCAGTAAGTGGTTAGTGCACATAACATAACTGTGTACTAGAACCGTGCGACACACACGCTGCGAACCGAGACTAGCGAACCGAGCGGTTCGGATGTTTTTTCATGAACCGTACCACCCCTACTTTGAACGTACACATGTTCCACAAAAACAAGTTCCTTCCCGAGGCTATTTTGCAGAGGCACCGGGGCTCCCTGCAGCGCTCAGCGCCGCCCATGATGATTTTGATTGGTTTAAAGAAATGCCAATAAATGCTTTTTTCTCCCATCCTGAAATGCTGTGTGGACTAGCCAGACTCTCCTCCGCAGCGCTGTGGAGGAAGGTTTGGCAAAGCGAGACTACTGAACCCTGGACGACATGGTGAAGTGCAAATTTAACAACAATTGTCTCTTTAACCAAGATTTCGCTAGCCTGGTCCTACCAGACTCATTTCATTTGTACAGAGAGTCTGGCCACTCTCCATTGACAAGTGTTAACTTCCTTGAAGGCGGGTACTCTGTTGAAGTTTAAAACTACTGGATCTGCCCAGAGCCACTCTGGATCTGCCATAACCAGTCGCTAATGTTTGGTTGTGATGTTGGCTTAGCATCGCAAGCATTCGCCTTAGCCAACTCCTTCACCGCTAACGGAGCGAGCTGGATAATCAAACTTTTCCTGAACCCCGTGGGGAGGAGGGCCACAACATCATGGCCGCCAGTAAAACTCAGCAAATGTTGCTCGGGCTTTAACTTCTGGATATTTGGCAGTGTTTCTACAATGGACCGAATGGCTTCGCTCGCATCTTTCTCCGCCGCCATTACGGAACTATAACTCAAACTAGCGCACGATCTCAACGTCATCGTTGTCTGTTCGCTGATTGGACAGGTAAAGATTGGCCGGAGAAAACCCACGAATATACCGCAAACCCAGACGACGTACTGAAGGAAAATGAAAATTGAGCGGAAGTACGTAGGAAGGCGGAGCCAGGCTAGGATTTCGCAGCTTGGCTGAAACCATTTGACAACTTTTAGGCAACAAAAATAAATACATGAATAATAAGGTTTCAGTATTCCTCCACCATTTTTCTTGTTGCCAGTATGGAAAAAGATTTGAAACTGCATTTGTTCTTCATGTTGGGAAATCAGATTTGCATACTTCAGTATTTCTAAAATGCTGGCTGCTGTGTGATGTTTTGGCATCTGATAAGCTTTCAAACTCATGGATGAATCACTGAAACTGGACTTCATGGATTGTATTTCCTCTTCTCACTTGTATCAACATGCTCACCCCATCACAGCTTCTTGTGTTTTTATTTTTTATTTTAACGGCTATTGTTGGTTGTAATACCTGCTAACAATCCAAAACACCAAAGTGTTCCGTTTATGACGCTATAACAACATAACACAACAGAGAAAAGCAGCACTCAAAGAGAAACATGAACATACCTGCACACTATCCCTAAATACAACCACAAAAAAAGTCTGAACACAAACCTGTGTATAGCATTCCTTTAACAGGATCACACAACTGTTAACACACAATCCCACCTTCTGTGTGCGCCTGTGCCAGGTGTGAGCTTACCTTTTGTAAGTGCGGTGGGTGTCAGCAGTGTCCTCCTCTTTCTCATGGGTCATAAGCTAAGTCTCATTAAAGCTCGTAAGGTTTAATGAGACCCTAATTTACACCAATTCTCTGTCAAACAATCCGAGAGGCTACCGCAGAGAACATAGTGTGTGGTTAGTAAGAGAAAAGAGAGACCAGAGTGCTGCCTTTCATTTGTATGCCTTTAGAGTGTGTATTAATAACATTGATAAGTGTAGGACAGTGTACCGGTACATAATAATCTATTTCAGTTGGTATTCCATCTTGAGTCTGCATTGAACTATGCATCACTGTAGATGCATGTTTGAGAAGATTTGAAGTAATCTGTGTTCTGTATAAGAAAACAGTATTTTATCTCAACAGAGACCAGATGAAGCACAACTAATGCAATGCAATATTTTCCCCATTTGGTATAAAAAAAGTTAGGTTTTTCAATAAAAAAGATCAAATTTCACATTAGTTTGGACAATTATTATTACCATATCTGTGTCCTAAACATTGGAAAAGCTAGAGCAGATAATAAATAAATAAATAAATAAATAAATAAATAAATAAATAAATAAATAAAACTCAAAAAGCTTAAAGACAAAAGTTGCTTTAGAAGTCCACATGGGACCAACTACAACTACGGAGCCCCTAAGGGGACATGAGCAAGTTTAGTTTCATGTGCTCACATCCTTCATATTCACGTAAAAGGACAAGTTTGTGAACGGGCAATACAGATTTTGATAATGAACAACTACAAACGTTACACACTGGGGCTTTAACGTGAAAAAGCTTAACGTGGTTTATTGTACCTAAACAACGATCAATGATCCTCATAACCACTGAAAACATTCAAACAAATCTAACCCAAAGTCCTATTATGTTGGACGTTATCTGACATTAAGCGTTTCTGCTTCACATTTTCAGTAGGGCAACGAGCGGCTGTGGGTTGACTCCCAACAGTTCTCATGGGCTTTATAAGTCCAAACGTGAAAAAGCTTAACATGGTTTAATGTACCTAAACAACGATCAATGATCGCCAAATTTCTGGTTAGATTTTTTTGACAGTTTTCAGTGGTTATGAGGAGCAATATGAGAGAGAAATTTGGTGATTGTTGTTTAGGTAGCATTAAAGCGCCCATATTATGCTCATTTTCAGGTTCATAACTGTATTTTAAGGTTGTACCAGAATAGGTTTACATGGTTTCATTTTCAAAAAACACCATATTTTGTTGTACTGCACAGCTCTCTCTCACTGCTGCAGATCCTCTTTTCTGTTTTAGCTACAGAGTGGGACGTCTTTTCTTCTTCTTCTTCTGTACTATCTTTGATTGCACTCGCACATGCGCAGTAGCTCAGATGTAGATCATGTCAGCTAGCTAACTCTAGAGACCGTAAAAGAAAGGCTGTTTCTACAACTTTGGTCAGTTACAAGGCAGGATTAGCTGGGAGACTTCTAAATGAGGGCGCACATGTAAGTAGTTCTTTTGTAGATTATGGTGAACTTGTGTGTGTTGTAGCAGTGCTTTGCTATTGAGAGCAAGGCAGCATGCTAGCGTTAGCATTAGCGTTAGCATGCTAACGCTACGAGTTAACGGTTGTGGTTAGCCAGCTCGTTTTGGATTGTGACGTCACAAGCCGGGCCGATTTTTTTTGAACAGCTCACAAGGAGACTGAAGGCAGGACACATTCAGAAACCGTATCTCACTCAAAACAGCATGGATGTATGAAGCACCAGAGACCCAAAATAACACCCCAAATCCCAGAAAAAGTGTTTTTTTCATAATATGGGCACTTTAAACCATGTTAAGCTTTTTCACGTTATCGTTTTAGAATGTCCCTGTCGAACTCAGAATGAGGAGACGGTGGCCGTCGCCGAAACTACTTTAAGGCCTAATTACCTTGGCTTAGACTCTTAGAAAAAAAAAAAAAAAAAAAAAAAAAAAAAAAAAAAAAAAAAAAAAAAAAAAAAAAAAAAAAAAAAAAAAAAAAAAAAAAAAAAAAAAAAAAAAAAAAAAAAAAAAAAAAAAAAAAAAAAAAAAAAAAAAAAAAAAAAAAAAAAAAAAAAAAAAAAAAAGAAAAAAAAAAAAATAGATTGCGTCATCAACATGAATTATCGCGATTAAAATCTCTATCGTAGGCCAATTTTGTATAGTTTATATTGCATATAGTCTATATCGCCCATCCCTACCTCAGACTTCAGAAAGCTCACTCCGCACATCAAGTACACCTCAAGGCTACAGTTACATGAGGTCTCAGATGTCTTGTCTAAACAAGACTCTCGGTGCACATTCAGCTAAACATCATTAAACTGCACAATGCCGTGTCATAGGGTACTCATAAATCCAAAACGAGCGCAAATGGTAATTAAGCTACAAGATGGACTGGCTCTGGCAACCTATAGTAGTTAAAACAGTGCGTCTTTAGAGCTGAGTGTATGTCACGAGGAGCAATAATATAAATTCATACTAAACTAAATTTATATGGGTCTTCCTTAGGTATAAAAAAAATAAATTGTTTGGTTCTGGTTGGTTGTCAGTTGAAGTCATGGGTCGATAGGGAATTTATTTTATTTTTTATTTTCATTTTTTCCCCCAGTGGCAGCAAGTAATAGGTAGGATTTTTTTTGTGTTTTTTTTCTTTACAGTAGTGATGGATACTCTATTTTCTCATAACATAGCCTACTTGTTACTACATACAGTTGTCACTTAGTAAATTGAAAACATGGTGAGGTGTCATTTACGTGCATATTAAGTAGCCACATGTATCTGTTTTGGTCTTATACATCCACAGGTTTACCGCTCCAGCGGAGAGGATGGTTTGTTTAGACAGCAGCTAAGTTTACAAGAGTTTGTCCAAAATTCAAGATTCGTTACAAATAAGGGTGTGACGAGATCTCGTTTTACGAGATTTCTCGTCGAGGTGAAAAAAGTGAAAGTGACAGACAAGACGAACACAATATGTAAACATTGTAAGAAAGAAATGCCGTACTACTAACTACTGCACCCGCGAGTCGCGGGTGCAGTAGTTAGTAGAGAGCTGTGGTGGTGCTGTAAGTGTTTTTGCATAGTGCTTGTGTTAGCCGCGGTATACGGCATTTTTTTCTTACAATGTTTACATATTGTGTTCGTCTTGTCTGTCACTCTTTCGCCGTTTATTATTTCCGCAGGAAAACCAAAATGTTGCCACACAAAATGATTTAAAAGTGGCAGGGGATTTTCAATAGTAATTCCACGCTCCATCACGCTGACATCACATCGCCTCACGAGACAACTTTTCACCTCGGCGAAATCTCGTCTCGTTCTCATGAACCCAATCTCGTGATGTTTTCGTCGCGCGTAGATGGCGTCTCGTCACACCCCTAGCTTGTAACCTTGGTTCTCTGAGTAAAGACTATTTTTCCCAGTCATATTTCTTAACTGAAGTTTTCTTTAAATTAGTGTTAAAATCGCGTCTCGCTCTCGTGACCCCAATCTCGTGTCTCGTCTTGTCTCGTGAGCGAGTGTCTCATCACACCCCTAGTTACAAACTAAGATAAACAATTGGACTACAAACTGGCATCTTTCATTTTCAGTTTGTAAAAATTCGCTATTTGCAGAGTAGAGCTGTGTTCGCAGAGTAGAGCTGTGTTTTCACAGCGTGGTGGACAAGAGTGGACTGAAATATCAGTTTCTACATGTTTATGTAGAAAGGTGGGGTATTGATAAGTATTGACTCTTTAATCATGGAGGGTTTATTGTAGGCTACTTACAGTAACGAGTGTAGCGTTAGTTCATCTGCGCAAGCGGCAGTAAATAATGTATAATCTGTATCGTTTCCAATCAGTTACATGTGCTGCGTCAAGTAACGCAAACACAGTGGCTCAGGTGTGTGTGTGTGTGTGTGTGTGGGGGGGGGGGGGGGGGGGGGGGGGGGGGGGGGGGGGGGGGGGTGTGTTCTCGTTTAACTATAACTATATTCATGGGGTCCAAAAACCGGGAGTCCGGTATACTTGTGGGATCCCGACAGCTTTGTGGAGCCAAAATGCTGGACCCCACAACATTAAAGGGCAGTTTGAGGGTTAAGACTTGGTTTTAGGATTAGGGCTAGAATTAGGTTATGGTTAGGGTGAGAGTAAGGGTTAAGGTTAGGCATTTAGTTGTGATGGTTAGGTAAGGGGGCTAGGGAATGCATTATGTCAATGATGGGTCCCCACAAAGATAGTGAGACGCGTGTGTGTGTGTGTGTGTGTGTGTGTGTGTGTGTGTGTGTGTGTGTGTGTGTGTGTTTTTTTTTCTGTCAGAATCCCGTCTATCTTCCATAATGCAACGCTTGTATCCAAATGAATTGTGTTGTGAAGTTGTCATTAGCTTGCTGTTAACCACCTCCATTGAGCCACAGGGACGTAACATTAGAGCACTCTAAAGGGTGTTTGCCTTTCATCTGATCGTGTTTGTTAGCTACGTTGCCATCCTCTTGAACGACATTAAACACAACATATAGTTCACGAGTGGTTTCATCTGCCCTGTTTAACGTGGTGAAGCTCCCCGGCGGCGCAGTAGCGCTGTAGCTGGCCGGTGAGGGCTGCTTGAAGGCGTTGCTGCTGCTGCTGTAAAACTGGACACGGCAACATTAAGTGCCATTGCGGCGACATCGGGTCCTCTTCCAGCATTGCTGGAGGACAACAGGCATCTTGCATCGCAAGAGTGCTGTACAAAAATGTAATTATAGTTCGCCTCAAACTTTTTGTGTATTTATTTAATTCGTATCATTTCTTCCCCAAGCTCATAAAATGAATTTGGGTCACACATTAATTGACAGGGTCGGTTGGAAACCGGAACCAAACAATTATTTTTGTTAGGCCTTATGACATAAATCAAAAATGTGTAAACTTCTCAGAAAGCTGTCTGGTCTGTTACAGCAGATACTTGTAAGTGCACTATTTGTGTTGTTGTGCAGGGGTGGCTGGGAATGTAAAAATTCCAACCAGTTTTGGAGCAGTTATTTATGATTCTTGCCCTGTCAGTCATGTTTTTTTTGCTGCTCAATGCAGTTACAAAAATGCCTGGTATGCTATCACATTAAAGGACATTTCATCATGACAAACATCTTGATCAACAGCAACATTTACCGCCCAAACTCTGACATCCTATCCCTACCAGGTCTATTGTCCAATTAAAATTGGAGGTAATTTCAGCAAGGCCATTGATTTGTCTCTTGACAGATCTAACAGTACTGGAAGCACATGTAACTGGCAAGCCACAGTTCATCAGTGATTTTGTTTTAGACGATGGTTAAAGAAAATACTACTGGACTGCTAGAAGAATACAGATTCTTCTCCCTAGTAGACCAAACATGCTCCCACAAAAAACTTCTTTTTAACCTTTAAACACTAGGGTTCCATTTTAAGATTTGATCTCAAGAAGGGGCTACAACTGACATAACAGCAAACAGGGAGAACTTCCTCCACTAGTATTCAAACTGATCAATAACATCAACAATAAAACCTTTGTCTAAAATGTACAGAATAGTATGTAAATAGGACAAATCAGTTTCTGTAACAGGACCTGTCTGTCTCTTCTTGTACTGACTTCTGTACACAGATCTGTAAGAATATTGTCTATACAACTCTTAGCACCTTCTAAAACCTCTCCTAAAAATTATACAGTATAAGGTAATTCTACTCAGGTAGTTCACTGGCTATATTATGACCAAAATGAGATTAACAGAATGTGAAATAAGCACACCTGCTACTACATTTTGTGCCACCCGGCACCCAACAAGAGCAAATCACTTTTGGCAAGAAACCACTGATTATTTTTTCTTTATCCTAATATCCCTGTCACTTAGAGACACATTCACAATCAGCCGAAATAAGACATCTAAGCATTTATACATCGTGGCTCAAACAGCTGCCAAGAAAACAATCGTCACTGATTGGAAATCTTCCTGCAAGCCTGATATTGACTGCTGCCCCTAATTCATCTAATTTGCAGGATCAAAATCGCAGTCATTCATAAACAAACTCGCGCTCAATTCCATAATAATGACACATATTTAATAGGTAGCTGTCTTGGCCATCTCACTTCCACACTCCTTTGCTACTCCACAATTGTCCCTCATTTCAAGTGCATAGCAAGATAAAACCAAGACTTTGGCAAACCAAGTCCATTAGCGTCAAGCTGAGAATCGCGCCTACACTGAGAGAAAAGTATTGGTACCAATAAAGTGAGTCGAGTTGAGCAGAGCCATACCATGCAGGTGAAACACGGCAAGAGTAGGGAAACAAATGGCAAGCATGTTTACAGACCTGATGGGTCTGCTGTTGTGCTCATTGACATCTGTTTGCCCATCTGCAATGTGGACTAAGAAACTGCTCCTTTGCTTTTAAATGTCTGTCTGTCCATATATCTTATTCCTGTCTGTTTTTACTTAAAAAAATCAAATTGCCTTAATGGACTAATTAAGTTATATTGTAAGGTATTGTATTTTACTGGTTGGAAAAATAGCCAAACAATCAGTAATTAGTAGGTGGGATTATGAATGGGACGCATCCACTGATTGGTTAGGACAAAATAAAATAAAAAATCTCCTCCCAATAAGAAATCAGCTAACATGAACACAATATCAGCCCATATGAATGAAATGGTAATTCTGTCTGAATGTCAGAACAAGGACAAATTCACCAATATAAGAATAAATGAGGTCAAAGCTTCATTTAAATGTTCTTCTAATATCCTATTTTTGTAGCTAATATTTCTACCCAATTCTCATACTTTCTTTTGTCCACTTTTTATATGTTGCATTATGTGTTGGGTGTAATTCTTTTGTCTCCCTTTTTTTTTATTGTTTTGTTTTGTAGTCATTAAAGAAAAAAAAACAATCCACACCAGTGCACTCATCAGTTGAAAATGAGCTTTTCATTCTCTTGAACGAAATAACAAATGTGTGTGCAATGTGATGGATGATGGCAACTAAATTACAGGGAAATAATGTAATTAACATTTCATTTTCATTTCAAAGTACAGTACAGGCCAAAAGTTTGGACACACCTTCTCATTCAATGCGTTTCCTTTTTATTTTCATGACTATTTACATTGTAGATTCTCACTGAAGGCATCAAAACTATGAATGAACACATATGGAATTATGTACTTTTAGATTCTTCAAAGTAGCCACCCTTTGCTTTTTTATTAATAAGGGAAAAAATTCCACTAATTAACCCTGACAAAGCACACCTGTGAAGTGAAAACCATTTCAGGTGACTACCTCATGAAGCTCATTGAGAGAACACCAAGGGTTTGCAGAGTTATCAAAAAAGCAAAGGGTGGCTACTTTGAAGAATCTAAAATACAAGACATGTTTTCAGTTATTTCACACTTTTTTGTTAAGTACATAATTCCATATGTGTTCATTCATAGTTTTGATGCCTTTAGTGAGAATCTACAATGTAAATAGTCATGAAAATAAAGAAACACAATGAATGAGAAGGTGTGTCCAAACTTTTGGCCTGTACTGTATATATTGCAACTTGTGTGTGTGTGTTGCTCTCCTTCTTTGCTTCTCTCTCAGCTACAGTAATGTATGTACATATTGATTTTTCTGTGCTCCCTCTCAGGGTTTTCCCTCTATTAAAACTATGACATAACCTGCAGTTTACAGTCCTTTCCATTGACCTGGTTTAAAAAGCTTGCCATCTAAATGGCCTTCATGTTAACGGTGTGTTTGTGCCCTGAATGACTAGCAGGTCCTCATCATTGGAGGTGATAAATGCTTAAGATGCTGCCTCAGCTCTCTTGCTGTCTTTCTACAAGGTCACCAGTGAAGGACTTTTCTCCTCATGAACTGAAATTAGAGTGGCGTTTCACCATCCTCTCGCTTCATCTTTTCTATATTTCCACTGTATGATCTCTCTCTCATATGTATGGCATTTTAGGCAAATAAAGCAGACATCCCAACAGCAGTACAAATACTGTAAAAATACTGTAGTTTTTAGTTGAGCAATAATAATATATGATCTGCAGGAATTTGCCTTACCATGAGATAATTCTTGATGATAAACTGAAAGTGTTAAAGCATTCAAAATGATTTTTACAAATCATTTCAATCATATCATCAATCATCAGTTAGTCAATCATCAAGTCTTTGACAAATACTTTGCTATATTATGTGTTGGTCTACATAAAAAACACTACTGCATAAATTTGAAATAACATGGCATGCAAAAAGTGTAGTTAAAGTTGTCTGCTTTGTCTAAATGATGCACATCTTTACACATTCTGATTCAACTGTGTGTGTCACTGCTGTGAAACAATGCAGAGGAAGAATGGATACAGACACAATCCTTTTGCCTAGAACATTTTTCACTCAAAATAAATAAACGGTGACAATGGACTCATGGCATACGCTGGTCTGAATTGAAAACTTTAAATAGAAAAAGTGAAAAGATTAAATAAAACAACTTGATAACAAGCGCTTCTTTGTGCTGTGTTCTATAGGCTAATGCTTTAACTGACACAAGTTGCCAATGAAATGATCTGCTTTCAGATCCTTTTTTTGTCCTTGCCCTAGAAGTATACATACAAAACAATGGCATATTCACGTTTTTTATTGCTGCACTTTTCCCATAAATTGGGTGACTCTGCCTAGCTGTCACTGCTGTGATGTTTTTGCACTGCACCTCCCAAAAATAACTGAGTCATGCCTATTGATTAGGTTAGAGTTCATGTGGCTGTTTTTTTTTTTTTTTTTTTTAATTCTTTGCAGAACATGAACATAAAACGCATCATGTGTTTCTTAATATTTTGTATTGCTTTGTCTACATTTAAACACACAGCTTGTGGAGTAGGGCTTCAACTAATGATGGTTTTAAATGCTAATAACCCAGTTTTTTACTTGATTAATCTATTTCATTCTTTTGTCTATAAATGTCAGAATATAGTAATGCACAATTTCTCAGAGCTCAAGGTGATGTTTGTTTATTTATTTATTTTAATATTTTTGTTCGAGTATCCTTGGAAACACATCAGTTGTTGTGTGCACCAAATGTTTTTTTTTCCAGGAATAATATACCAAACGTATGTGCACTCAACCAAATGTAAAGACATCTGCCCCTATCAGCACTTTTCCCTGCTGTACTCGTCTCCCTCAGTTGACCCCTCCTGTGCTTCTACTTCTCATCCTTAATTTATTTTCCTCATTTTCAACCTCCTAGCCCTCCTTAACCCTGTTTTTATGACAAACTATACCCTTTTCCCTCTTCCCCTGTGTGCTGCTCATTGAACCTCCTCCCTAAAGCTGCAGTAACGGCTCACACAGAGGCTCGAGGTCAGGGGGCACTGGATTCAGGGAGTAGCAGACCTCTCCATATCTTGCAGCCTCTGGGTTGAGAGCATTAAAAAACTAGAATGGGTATTGGCTGTCTTCTGCTTTGCATTTACACCATTGTGCTTACAACTCTCCCCCGCCAGACATTGGCTCTTCTTTGCTCCTCGGCTGCACCACAGTCATTTATTCTGAGCCATTAATACTCTTACCGTAATAAAATCTGTTCACTTACGGAGACCCAAACCCTGCACTGTCTGCATGAATATAAATGAATATTTGATACCACTACAGATCAGATACAGAGCTGCAGTTGTGTGTTAGTACAAATCAACAAAGGTTTGTAAACTGCACATCTACCCATTGGGGCTGCTCGTATTGTTCAGCTTCATTGGAACTAGTGATGCACCGAAATGAAAATTCTTGTCCGAAACCGAAAACCGAAAAAAGAGGAAACCAAGACCGAAAACTGAAACCGAAACACCGAAAGAAATTAAGCCAATTATTAGTACCATTGCATTTATGGCTATGACTGTGTACTAACTTTACTAAAATCAAGGCATTGCAATTGTATATATTAATATTAAAGTTTAATTAAAAAAATATGTAGCAGAAATATGGCTACAATCTGATCACTGTCACATACAGTATACAGTAGCCTAAGAACAGAATAGCTTACCTATTGTTATTGTTATTATTATTATTATTATTATTATTATTTGAGGCACTTTCTTGCAGGATTTCACTGAACATATCAGACAACGAGGGTGCATGCCCCTCATCTGGTGCAGAGAGACGAGTCTTTTTTTCTGCGCTCTGATCTCCTCTCCGCTGGGCTGCTCGTGCGCTGCTCCGTCTCTCGCAGTCTCCCGCGCGGGTTCTTACCCCATCGCCGCCTGGATCATTTCCCGTGCGCCCTGCTTTATTTCCGCATCCAAGTAATGGTCTTTATAACGCAGGTCAAGTACAGCCGCGATGAAGTGCAGAGGATCCGAATAGATCTCACTGAAACGTGTGCTGACACTCTAAGAGCGTACTTTTCATTGTTTTCACTCCGTGGGCGTCCTCAACCTCTTTGCTTAGGAGACGCTTTGCAGGTGGAACGGATCGGTACTGACACACGTGCAGGTCGCGGTTTCTGTTTGCGTCATCACAACATTTTCGGCCATATTGTTTCGGTGATAAAAGTATTTCGGCGGAAAACCGAAAATGCCCTTTTGGGCCATTTTCGGCCGAAATTTTTCGGTGGCCGAATATTCGGTGCATCCCTAATTGGAACTGCATTATCTCCTTTTATAAGCATACATATGAGATTTTACCTTAAAGTGATGGCTCGGAGTAATTCACCCTAGGGTTCTTTGCACCATGACCTTGAGCCAAACACCCCCCCAGAAGCTTTTTTCACCTGGGTCTAACATTGGGCGAGTTAGCGTAGAGTAGCGTTAGCCGCTGAATAGCTTAGCGTGGGGCTAATGGACCCACGTTTGTATCTCTTAAATGACCCCCTATAATAATACCGAAATGATACCAAAGGTCTACACTAGTGTACATATAGGTTATGCACTCATAAAACGATGGATTGGAAAGTTTGTAAGTACACCAGAAGTTTATGTAAATAACACTTGCCTGCTGGCTTCTGCTCTCTGCTGTTGTTGTTGCTGCTGTGAGACGAGTGCTTAGGGACATCTACAAATTACAACACCGAAAGAGATGCAACAAAACTATTTTTAATTTAACTTATTTTTTTAAAGTAAGTGCTGTAATATAACTAGCAGGAGACAAGTAATAATTGAGGTAAGTTTGGAGACATTACCTTATTTAATCATTAAATTAATACATATTTTTGTTGTATCTCTTTTGCGTGTAGTAATTTATGAGCGGCCCTAAGCACTCGTCTAACTGCAGGTAGCAGCAGCAGCAACAGAGAGCAGAAGAGAGCAGGCAAGTGTTCATAAACTTCTGGTGTACTTACAAACTTTCCAATCCATCGTTTTGTAAGAGCATAACCTATATATACTAGTGTAGACCTTTGGTATCATTTCGGGCATTATTAGTGGGGTCATTTAAGAGATACAAACGTGGTCCATTGGCCCCCGCTAAGCTACTCAGCGGCTCACGCTACTACGCTTAACTGGCTTTAACTGGTAACTGGAGTGCTTCTGGGGTGTCTCCAGGTCATGGTGCAAAGGACCCTAGGGTGAATTACTCCGAACCATCACTTTAACGTTGTGGGGTGCAGTTTATTTTTGGCGTCATTGGGGAAAAAAATTCCATAATCGTCTAATTATTATCTTCATAATCTGTATACAGTGCATATAGGAATGACATTGTGTAAACATTTAGTCAAGTTTATTGTCCAGGAAGTGGACATTTGCTGTGTATATAACCAGTGTTGGGAAGGATACTTTCAAAATGTATTTCGTTACAGAATACAGAATACATGCCCACAAATGTAATTTGTAACGTATTCCGTTACTCAATCTGAGTAACGTATTCTGAATACTTGGATTACTTCAGGATTACTTCCACATTGAATTGCGTTTTATAAGTGTAGGAATGCAGCTATCACATCCAGCTTACTAAACAAACTTATAATGGTGTGTTCTTTGAATGTGTACCTGAACAAGCAGATAGATTATTGTATTGGTAGTCCCGAACTGCATACTACAAAAATCTAACCGCAGTCTTGCTACCACGAGCTAATTTTAGCTAACGTTAGCTAGCATGTCAAACGGGGCTAGTTAGTCTTTAAACGGCTCTGTAGCTAGTAAATCAGCACGTAGGAGAATGTAAAGTCGCACGTCAATGTTAAAATAGCAAGGTGACCAGTAAAACTACAGCCGACGCAGACTACCCTTGGCTAATTAAAAATAGCTTACTTAAAGATGCTTCTTCAGGTTGGAGGTGGAGTAATTTGGACGCTGAAAGGAGGTTGGTTGCTGGCAAGCACCGGTTGCACTGCAGTTATATTTCATTCTCCTGTTCGTTCTTTAATGTGAAATGCTGTTTGAATTTCCAAGATAGAAACTTATTCCTGCCCTGGCTCTGTCGTGCCGGTTCCGACTCCATTGTGACTGATCATGCAAATAGCTATTTTTTTCGATTTCATATCGGGGCTTCTGGAAAATGCATAGAGTTGCCTTAATTTAATCGGAGTGAATAAACTCGTGAAACAGAGAAGTATCGTCATGTAATCCATTGATTTCAACAATGTAACTGTATTCTAAATACCAACGATTTAAATTGTAACTGTAACGGAATACAGTTACTCATAATTTGTATTCTGAATACGTAACGCCGTTACATGTATTCCGTTACTCCCCAACACTGTATATAACTGGTCTGCTGGGGTTAGCCTTTAGCTAACTCCCAACACTGGCTCATTGGTCCTCCTCGGACCAGAGACCAAAGCCGCGGAACCGCCTTCTGCTGCCATCCGAATGTGGAAAGGCGGATTGAGAGGAAACGTAAATGCGGTAGAAGAGCTGTTAGTTTAGCCTTCTGCTAACCCTAGCTCACGGCGCCATTCAAGTTTATGCTTATGTAGCTAATTAGTAGGGGTGGGAAAAAAATTGTATTCACCTAAGAGACATCATTTGACATTGGGAACAAATTTGAAGTTGGGTAAAAAAGGTAATACATTGCAATATATCGCAAATTATTGCAATATGTTTAAAATCACAACAATATTGTATCTTGACATAAGTATGGTGATGATATCGTATCGTGAGGCCTCTGGTGATTCCCACCCCTAGTACCCAGTTGAAAATCTTCTGTCACATTTGATGTCATTTTTAGTGCAGTCTTTCCCCTATAATTGTACAGGCCTGGCAGGCTGCCAGGCCAACGGGAGCCCCCGCCAGGCCAGAATTGTTTTTTAATGCCAAAAATAATGCCAAATATCCATTGTGTTCCCTTATATTCATTCTGCAGCTGCGCATCGCCGTGACCTGCAGCGATGCACTGCTGTGAGTCACTGACGGAGACAACTGTCTGTGGTTAGTTCACGTCTATGACAGCAGGACAGTGGAGTGTGTTTCTAAACTGCTGAAGTCAGTTGAACAGGTGAAGTGAAGAAAACGTTGTTGGTAACGCTAGTCTACCGGTAGTCTCGCATTACCAGAACTCCACAGCACTGATGGATTCCGTGTTTTTAGCTAAGCTCAACCAGAAGAAGAGGTTAAAACATGATGCTGTTTTGCCCTTGTTGTTCTCCATGAAGTTAGCTGGAAGACATCTTGACATGCACATATATTTTGATTAGGAAAAACATCTTTTATTGAAGGGTATAGGTGAAAGACCTTTTCAGTTTTCCTTTTGTGTGTTGTGAATTAGACAGACCCAGCACACAGCAGAGGGTATGGCTGATTGCTACTCTTTCTTTGGATGGTTTGTCATGATCAGAGACAATCAATAGAAGAGAAACCCAAAATGAATCTCATCTTAGACTGTGGCATTCTCATGCAGATATTGAAAATGATTATTCCCTAAGTGTCTTCCTCTCTCACCCCAAACAGATTCTAGTCAGTAAAAGATCAACCAGCTGTAGACAACAGAGAGATACAATGTACATTCAGACAACTACACATTCCGGATATCAAAAATATGCGTTCCCACAGTGTCGGATAGGTCCACCCCTGCTCTTTATGTCTCTAGGGTGTCAGAATTTGCAGAAAAAATGAGATAAGAGCCTGTCATTAAGGATGACCGCATGACTCTGGCACTCTGTGAGAGAGGGTGTGTGAAGGAGAGATGGAAAGTGCGATAGAGAGACATCATTACAGTGGGGATCTCAGTAAAACCGGGAGAGGCCAACAACATGGAGGGATAGTTGTGGGAGATAAATAGCAGTGAACATGGTAAGAGGCGTGGAGGGTTGAAGGGGAAGAGAGAAAGGCAGAGCCATCCTCTCATTCCACCTCTCTCTCCGCTAGTGTTGCATCAACACCTCACTTAAAGCAAAAATGATGCCCGACAATTACCACATCAGACCTCACACACGACATCCTCTTTTTCTCAGAGTTTGAGTGGGATTATTTATTTTCATTCCAGAAACATACAGGTTTTACTGTAAATTAGGGTGTCTCTGAGCCTGAGAGAAGTGGGGAAATGTGATGCAGATACACCTTGTAAAAGCTTGCATGTGCACTTGTGCGCTTTTGTTTGCAGATATGCAGGTGTAGCCCACAGGCAACATCATTTTTCTTTATCCGAAGAATGTAGCAGGCAGTGTGGATTAGCACAATAGGTGCTTATGAGCTGAGAGAACATGTAGTACTTATGAGCTCAGGGAGTGAGAGGATTGGTAGAACAGGGTGGGATGGAGGATTTTTAAAAATGAAATAGAGGACAGCCTTGGTTTGAAGATGCTGTACAAAAGAGAATCCATCCTTGGGCATAATGTGGAGCAGATTGCCGTGGACCTGCTGGGCGCCCTGCTACGTCTGGCTACGCCCAGCTACACCCTGCTACATCCTGCAGTCCCCTGCTATGCCTTGAACTACTACAACTACTATTTCTAGTCATAGTTCCATTATCTTTATTGTGACTATAATTGCCACTGTTCATCATACCCCCAACCGGCCCGGCAGACAACCGCCCACCAAGAGCCTGGGTCTGTTCGAGGTTTCTCCCTAAAAGGAAGTTTTACTCACCACTCAAGGTTCCTGCCTAAAAGGGAGTTTTTCCTCGCCATTGCCACACTAAATGCTTGCTCTTATGGGAATTACTGGAATTGTTGGGTCTTTGTAAATTATAGTGTGGTCTAGACCTACTCTGTAGACCTAATCTGTAACGTGTCTCGAGATAACTTTTTTTATGATTTCATACTATAAATAAAATGTAATTCAATTTAATATAGCTAACATCAGTTACCAGCAAAATACAGAATCATTTCAGCATTGGTTGGTAAGTTTGTTTACCCTGTGAGCAGTTTTGGTGCATAGCAAACCATCATTTGATGTTTTATTATGTTTTTAAGGGGAACTCCACACATGAAAATCTGTTTACTCATTATACCTAGGGAGAACTACTCAGCCTCTGGTTCTGAAAGCTTTGTCAAGACTGAGAAAATAACCTTGCTGAAGTTACCAGGATTTTCTCAGTCTCGGCTTAGAGACTTGACATTCCTAACAGAAAATCAGCGTGTGGAGTTTGAAAGATATATACATTTACCACACAGGGAGGGTTTAATGAAAGACTGATTTGAATTATGGGAAGTTGGACATTAGTGGAGGAGTTTTTTTTTTATTTCAGGTGAAGTGATGTGCCTTTGCTATATTACAATGTAGAAAAAAATGCCCCTTAGGAGACGGATCTGGATGGCAAAATAGTAAAAGTTACTTTTGAATATTGGATTTGGAAGTGCAGGTAGGAGCTCTAAAAGGTTTGTGCCTCTTTGATTCCTTTCTTTGGGCATATAAAAACTGTGGCATTTGAAATCAAGTTGCCCCAAATAAAGAAATGCCTGATGCCTGAAAATAAGGTGCAGTCCGTGGAGACTGTAAACCTGCAAAGTGCAAGACTGCATTCGGCCAGTCCTCTTTTTCAGTTAAAGGCCCACAGATTTGGAATACCATACCATCTGATATAAAAACAATAACTGATCACAAAGTTTTTAATAAGGTAAAACTACTGTATGGCTTAAACAGACGCACATTTGCGAACACTAAGTCACGTGTTTGATATAGCACAGTATAACTGACGCTCCTCTTTTGTTTCTTCTATGTTGTTATTTTAGTAAATGTCTTTACTTCTTATCCTTAGTTACATAAGTCTGCCTGTCTGTTTGTTTTACTGTTGGTTTTTATTAGAGATGCACCGATTACAACTTTCTAGGCTGATTCCGATTTTCTTTGAGTTAGGCCAGCCAATACCGATTTTAGCCGATTGCGATTTAATTTTTTCTAACCACTTTACAGCAGACACAAATTTATTTTCTATCTTTTCTTTAATAGAACATTTTACATTTTGCATAGAACAGTTTTTGAATAGATAATCGATCGCTATAAAATAGAACTATATAAATTACTCCTGGTGTGGGAAATTCACACACATCTTGTGTTAGAACCATTTCCTTCTTTTCACATCCAATATCCAACTTAATATAATAAATATAGCCTTGCAGTATAAAGATATTTCTCAAAACACACACGTAGGCCTGTTTGAACGTCAGCAGTAATGTTACCTGAAAACATAAACGTCACCACTCATTTTACACGCAGTTTAGCAACAAACTAAACGCTGGGGGAAGATTACTACGTTTTTAATGTTGGTTTGGAGCGGTATGCATCCCCACTAACCTGGAAAGCGTTTTAAACAGTAACGTTAATACAGCGTGTCGGAGGAATACAGCCTCGCTAACGTTAGCTTCTTGTCTCATCTGGGGTCTGATAAACAGTAAATTCATCAAAGTCAGTGTGCCCAACGCTATTTTCCAATAAACTGTAGCGGTCATATTTCACGGGACCCGCCATGTTCCACTTATTCAGCCTCAGAGGGGAGAGAGAGAGCGGCTGAGATCAGTAAAGCAGACGGCGCTGAGCCGTGTATAATTACGACTTTATAACATTTCATAAACAGCTGATTGAGCGGCGGTACGCTGATCTTGCGCGATGTTAATCATGCGGCGCCCGAGTGCATTTGACCGGCATAAAATCGGCATATGTCAGACTGACCTGCCGGTCGCCGGTCATGGCCGAGCATGTGAAAATCGGCCAGTTCTGGTCACTGGCCGGTCAATCGGTGCATCTCTAGTTTTTATGTATTGATGTGACTGTTTGCTTTAATTGTCAGCTTTTACCCGTCTAGGTTGCTGCCTCAGTCTGCTGTATTGTTCGTCTTTATACATGTACTGTATGTGGCTGCTGGTCCATGTTTGCTTTACTGTTAGTTTTTATGCATCTGTGACTGCCTGTTTGTCTGCTTCAGATTTTAGCGTGTATGTCTATTTTATAGTGTTTTACCATGTGTGTCATTTCTAAAAGCCTAACCGGGGACAAGGACTGCAATTTAGCCTACAGCTAGAATTCCCGCATACATTGCATCTGTTGCACTTTAGATGTAACAATGCCTATATGTATTGTCCCTGACAAATAAACTGACAAAATAAACCTAAAATAAAATGTCATATACATTAGTAAGGACATGTTGTGGATGCTTATTAAAGTCTTGCTTACTAATGTCTTGGGGGTACACTGCAAATTGTTGCTGTGCAGTGTCTCTCCTTGGCCTTTATGGATGCAGTCCCACGTCCAGTGGACATGGAGAGTTGCCAGGGACACCGCTTGGTGCCAGCTGGTTAAAGGTGATATTATTTTAAAATGAATTTAAAGATGTTAGTATAATATCTAAAACTTAATCAGTCACTTTATGGGAACAAACAGAAGGACGATACTTCATGAAATCTGGTCTGTGGTGATAAGGGCAAGTGTTTCACCATTTTTAAATTGTGGCCTCAACATTCAGCCTGAAGAAACCCATTTTTTATGGGGACCTTATGATCCATCATTTAGTACCATCATCAGACCACATGTTGAGTTTTCTAATGAGCTTATCTCGTGACCCGTTACCTATAATACATGCACAGGAAATGCTGTAGGTTCCTAACTGCATCCCCTGCAGCACATCAGGCTAGAACCCAACGAGCTTGGGGATGGGGTCGGCAGCGATGGCGGTGGTAGTGGGTTGTCCTGCAGGATAACTGAAGGCTGAGGCCAGTGCTGCGGGTAAAACAGTAGCATAAATATGGAGAGGGCAGCCAGAGTTAAAAGCCATGGCGACATAGGTTGGTCTCAAGGACGAGTACACTGGAATGCTTTTAACTGCCGGTCCCTCTGGGAGAAAAACTGAAATTGTATTAAATCAAATTAAGCGGCTGGCAGGACGAGCCAAGACTCAAGTCTGTGGTGAAAAGAGCTTTGTAATTTCCGTGTCTGCTGCGTATGTATGAATGTATAATCTTGCAACATCTTGTTCTTCCTTCTATTTACAGGCATCCGTTTAGCTATAAATATTGCAGTGTTGTTGTTTTTTTTTGTCAAACAGGGACACACAATGGCATAAATGCACCTGAAACCAAAACCCAGCCGGTATCATTCAGCTTTTGCAGACCTGCAGTCCAATCAACAGGAATGAGAAGTTGCTGCAGTTTTGACATTTGCACCACTGCAATTGCATTAATGTTACAAATACAGTTTTCATAGATGCTAAAGTGTGTGTATCAGAACTGGCATGTCTAAATACAACAATAGCAAAACTGTTCTTCCCAGCAACATTTTAAAAGTTGGTTGGTCTCACATACAGCAGATAAGGCTGCTGTTTCACCACACTTTTGCTGCCCCAAAACCACACCAGACCTCAACAAAACAGATTGGGGAAACACACTGCGCTGTACCAGCACAATACAGCACACTGATTTCATGGATATTTAAGGTTTATTTTGAGCTCCAACATAGTCTTATTCAGGTCAAGGACAAAAAAAAAGGCTGAAATGCAACAGTTTGCGATGATTTCCTATTTTATTATTTTTTTCATTTTGTTGTAGTTGACAAAACATTAATCAAATTAAGTATTTGTTACTCTGCAATCAATCACATATAAGTATGTGCATACAATGAGGATACAAACTGTCTCCTTAAGTGATGATTCTTATCTTATTCTCAGAATGACAATCTTTCAGTTTTGAGTAATGTTATTAACGGAGCGTTGAGCCAAACTGGGATAAGAGTTAACGGAGTTGTGAAGAATTTCATTTACTTACCACTAGGGCTGGAGTGATGTGCTTTTGTCCCGATTTGATTCTTTCACGATATATAGGTGCCGATATAAATTGTATTGCAATTTTCATTTATTGCCATTCTAGAAGAATGTGATTTGATAGTATTGAGTATTGCGATTTTCTATCAGTTGCGATCAGTTCTGTGGAAAAGAATGGAATTTTAAAAATCGTCGCCAAAATTAAACCCGGGCCGTTGATGTAAGGTCTGAGCCTCAGTATATGGGGAGCACGCCCAACCAGGTGAGCTACCAGGGCGCCCCTACATTAGTTTCTTTGGGCAGATAAGAGCAATGGCATTTGAACTCGGGTTGCACCAAATGACTAGCCTGGTCCTACCAGAATCTGGTACATTTCATTTGTACAGAGAGTCTGGCCACTCTCCATTGACAAGTGTTACGCTAACGTTTTGGTCGTGACGTATGTCATGCGAATGTGCAACAAGAGGGCAGACCGACAACTATCGGCTTATATTTAGCATTAGCATCACTAGCGTTAGCCTTAGCCAACTCCTTCACCACCAACGGAGCGAGCTGGAAAATCTAACTTTTCCCGATCCCCGTGGGGAGGAGGGCCACAACATCATGGCCACCAACACAACTCAGCAAATATTGTTCTTGCTCGGTCTTTAACTTCTGGATATTCGGCAGCATTGCCACAACGGACCGAATGGCTTCGCTTGCATCTTTCTAGCACACGTCCTCAACGTCATCATTCTCAGCCACTCCCTCTGTTCGCTGATTGGACCACCAAATATTTGGCCGGAGAAAACCCAAGAATATACCGCAAACCCAGACGGAGTACTGAAGGGAAATGAAAATTGAGAGGAAGTACGTAGGAGGGCGGAGCCAGGCTACCAAATGACTGAGATGCTTAAAAAAATCTTCTGATAAAATGCAATTGTATGGTAGGTCTGTAGACTGTTTTCTACAGACCTACTGCTGCTTTTTAGAATGCAAATTGTTTGTGATTGCAGTCTTGTTTTTTGTTTCAAGTCCTAATCCCTTCATGATATTGATCAATCCAAAGGCTGTAGTAGACCAAGGAGATTAAGAACATATCCTGCTGAGTCACTGTCAGGGATAAACAGTTAATGCCCCAACCCTTGAGATCTTGTAAAAAGACTGAACAAATGTATAACAACACATTTTTACAGGACAAAAATAGCACAATTATTTTTTACTGCAACTCTAATAAGTGTTAGCATTGCTGCCAGGTTATTTCTTCTGAGCCCTATCTAGGACAATTGTTGTTTACCAAAGGCAGCAAGATGTGTGATCTTATTCACAAATATGAACTTTTATAATCCTCCGACTCAGTTGTCCTTCCCCTCCCCTGCTCTATTAACATCTAGAGGACAGTGTGCCCGCCACACAGGCTCTAATTATGGTTGCTCACAGCAGTTCAGCATTGTAAGGTCTGTGTGTCTGTAAACAGTGGCAGTACTCTTACATGTGTTATACACATAGAAATAAAAGGGATAGAAAGGCCATATCTATTCAAATCAACGTAGCAGAACAGTCTTGCGTATAAATGTCCGTATAAACCGACTTAAAGAGTTGAGGTTTTGCAGTAACGGCTAAACAAGCACTGGAGTAATGTTACAAGGCAAAGAGCCAGCCTCTAAAGGAGTCCAATTTAACCAGTCCCTCCAGAAAAACGTGATTATGTGATCGTGTAATTCAATGTATAATCAGCCAAAGTCCGCATATTCATGCGGGGGCCGCATTTTTTCAAATATGCCGCACTTTCGCCGCATAAATTGCCGATTTCCGCGCAAAATATGCGGTGCTTGCATGATTTCATAATCCCCGCATTTTCGTTGCAAAAAAGTCACATATCTTAGCAAAAAGTTGAAAAAATGGTGCGTTTACTTCACACAAGAGCAGCCATTTTCCCCTGTTGCCATGGGAACGTTATGAAGTGACGTAATTACGCGACGTGAACATCATCAAAAAGCAGGGTGTTGGAGGTTGAATTTGACATGTACTTTGAGTCTCTTAAGTTGGTATCCAATAAGAAAGCTATCTTAATATCTGATGTCTACTCAAATTTCTTTAAGTGCTCCTGCTGTCTATATTATTAACGATTTTTGAAAGTCTGTCTCTTTTGTATCTTTTATTTCCCTCTGTTTAGACTATTACTTTTATTTTTACTTTAATATTATATTATTTGTACATATTTTTGTATCTTATTTGTTTACTTATTGCAATGACTGAATATCTGTGAACTATTTTTGGAAATTAAGTTTAAAAAAAGCAGGGTGTTGGGGGAATCACTTTTTCTTCTCTTTTTCATCAAACCGCAGTTTTTGCAAGTTCCCGCATTTTTTGCAAGTTCCCGCAATTTCATTGCATAAAATTGCATAAATATCCCGCATATTCCATCGAATTTTTTAAGAAAACGTGCCGCATAATCAAGGATTTTTGCCCGCAACAATCACAAAAAAACTCCACGTTTTTCTGGAAGGACTGTTTAACCACTTTATGCTGCATCCACACAAAGCACATTTCTTATTGCTAAATGAGAAGAAAACTCTTACAGCTGTTCTGTAATAGTTTTTTTTCGTGATCTCTTAATTTAGGTTTACTAAAGCCATGCTGCTAGGCAAGCTAGTCATTATACTAGCAAAAAGGCTTTTTTTTTTTAAAGGGCGTGTGAGCACCCACGGAGGAAAACATAAATCGGCGCCTGTGCGCGACCTGTTATTTACGGTAGTTTGATTGACTCCTATCTCTGACTGGGAACAATACAAAGAGGATTACCAACGGCCGCTGAGGCAGATGAACTAACGCTAGTCTTGTTACTGTAAGGAGGCTACAATTAAACCTTCGTGAGTTAAAAGCCAATGCTTATCAATAAACTCAACTGTGTAGACCGGCATCAACATGTAGAAAGCGATATTTCAATCTGCTCTGTCTGCTCAGTCCACTCTTGTCCACCGCGCTGTTTTACGCAAACACAGCTCTATACTCTCCAAATAGCACATTTTTACAAAACAAGCTAAAACAAAAGCTGTCTGTTTGTAGTCTGTTTATCTTTGTTTAAAGGGAATCTTGAAATTTGGACAAATTCTTATAAACTTAAGCTGTCTGAAGAAACCATCCTCTCCGCTGGATCGGTAAATATGGATGCATTTTAAGACCAAAACAAATACATGTGGCTACTTAATATGCACGTGAATGACGCAATCGTTATGTTGTGTTCTTCATTCTTGATAATGATGCTGGTTGTGTTATTATTATTTTGCCACAGCATCGTTTCATTATCAGTCCATTCATCATTAAAGCTGGGCTTTTCCACAACTTTTCGCTTCAGGCTCTATAACAGTGATATTTTTGTCAGCCCATTTTCCACCAATCAGGACTGCATACTAAAACCATGTTTCCATAATCATAATAATAATATACAATAATAATAATAATAATTACAAGGTCCTGATTATGAGAAATAAATGTTATCAAATGTTGCTATGGAATAAAATGACAGATTCCCTGGATATTACATTTTGATGTGATGTCATAATAAAACGTAATGTTAACATGGCACACTAATAAACAAGAAATTTTGAAAAGGGCACTTCATATTAAAAAGGTTGCCAACCCCTGTTCTAGTCTAACCCATTTTGTTTTTACTTTTGTGTTGTTGAGTTGTGCTTCCTATAGCCTTTCACTGGAAGTTTAAGTAAAGAACAAACACTTCTGTGTTTCTTTCTGGAATGAGAAAAAAATGTAACTAAACTGACTTAATTTGTTTTTACAATACCTCTGGTCTAACTAGTATTCATGGTATCACATCTTTTTCTGATTTGTAATCATTCTCATTGAATTTGTTGTCAATTGCACTTTGCAGGATGGGGACTAAAGTCTGAAGTCTCGAGTAACGTTGGCTGGAGCAGGATCATCCTTCACAGGGAGGAAATACTGATTCAAAAAACACAGTTTAATTCATTTTTTTACACTTTTGCTTTTGTGTTTTTAAAAGGAAAAACAAAGGCACCACCTATCAAACTCTTAAAATGTGTAATATATTTATTTAGTTACGGCCCTATGCACACCACTTCAACATGGGCAGAAATCCAAAGCTTGACAGGCCTGCCGTGCCTGGTTATGGTTGCTAAGTTATGATTGGACAATCACTGCTTATGGGGAGGGGTTTAGCTAATTGTCAAAGTCTGTTGATTGTGAACTTGTCCCTTACAAGTCAACTTCTTTGTGTTACAAGTTGATACAGAGATGTCCATGGTTCAACACAGTGAAGGAACCGAAGGTGTTTATCTAGGTCACTGATGTCATGTTTAAAATAACTCCCCCAAAGCAACCTTCCAGGGAAAACTACATGATGGCCTATTAACAAAAGCAGTCTGTCCCTCTTGTCTTCCCTTTTTAAAGATGAATAACTCTCGTCCTAATCTTTGAGTGCAGTCCAAGTTCCTATTTTTGGAAATCTGCATCAAAAGTGCCAAAAAACAAAGTTGATGGCAATTAATTTTTTGCGGCCAAGATCACATCATCCTCCTTCTGATGTTCTCTCATATCCCCACTGATCACAGCACGCAATTAAGAGGAGCTGAGCTGCCTCCACTCAGCTGCTCTTCAACAAGATGTCAGTTAACTACAGTCTGAGGAGTTTAACCATGGCGTTAGGACTGATGAAATAAAAGCTGTCGGAAGTAGCACCATGAGTTTTTTTTTTTTTTATTCTCAGTACTTATTAAAAGGGTATATGATGAATAGTTTGACCACATGTGCATTAAATCTGTTTCCAGAGGCGGTAAGAGATGTGGTTGCTTATTCACCACTTTGTCTTTACTTATAGATGAGACAGACAGAGTCCAGCACATGAGGATGATGTTGGAAATGTTTGATGCTAGATGGTAGTACAACTGCTTGCAGAATAACTGAATGTGAACAAACTTCTGCTCACCATTACATTATCTCTTAGTTGTTAGTTTTGTTCACTTGAAAGGAAAAGTCTGGCAATATTCTATATTTTTTTTCCTCTCAATGAATAGATCTTACAAACGAGTATTACATTTGTATCCAAAGCTTGATATAGCTTAATTCACTGTGCAATAGAGCTCCATTCTTGACTCTTAAAGCCAGCCTTATGCTTTACAGGGTTTCTCTCTGCTGCCTTCCAGTACGATCCAGTCTGATGTTTTCAGTGGTGTTGTGGTCCAGTGGACTGGTGCGGTGGTGTTTAAACAGGCACAGCCTCTCACCATGTAACCCATCCAGCACACAGCGGGAAGCTCAGCTCCCTGAAGCTGTTTCATCCCGACACCGCCTCATCCGTGAAAATCAGCGGAAATGTGAATAAATGTTAGTTGACCTGTTGAGAGACACAGCGATGCGAGCACTGATCGATCCTGGTCGAATGAGTCGCCCAAGCGGTTATCTCATCGGCTTTGGGCAGCAGCACTGACTCCCTCACAGAAAAGTCGGATCAGAGGCAGGATTACTATCGGACCATTTGTCAATTAGCACCGGCGGCACAGCACCCAGAATGGGCCTGAGACAGCGGAGGGCCTGGGCAGACCGATGAATAATACTGACAGGGAGACAGCAGCAAGATAATAATGGCAGAGTGAAGAGATAGACCACCGACCACTCTCTCAGGCCCCAGCTGGATGCTATACTGAGCAATAAACGATATACTCATCCCATTTGCTATTACTCCTCTTCTATTCCCCTCACTCTCTTGACTTCGCCTCCCTGGTTACTCTTAAGGTCTTCTGGTCATAGAAATCTCATTGAATTAATCACACTACTAAATGGTGACTGGGAGGCGTATGCAAGCATCCACCCATAGCTTTTAATCAGCGATGCCATTCTAGTAATTTTACTTCTGCACCTTGCATAAGGCAGGCTGTTTTGGTGCAAGATGCAACATAATGGCACAATCTCATTTTAGAGAGGCTGAGAAAGGGGGGAAAAAACCCACCTCAAAGCATAAATTATTGATACTGAGTCAAATTAAAACTGCATTTCCAGGAGAAAATGTCTGAAAGTGAGGCCTCTTTTGTAGAAATTGACATGTCAGAACAATGTTTTGGCAGCTGTTTGTTGTGAAACTGTTTATATGCTCTGACCGAATGGTTGCTCCAATGGAGTTGGTAAAATGGAGATAAAGAAAAAGGAACTTTATTAACAAGATGACAACATTGTCAACTTTGCAGTCTTGTGTATCGAAGCAATCCTTCTATTTGTAAAGTACTTTGTAGATGTGGGATACATTTTTGGCTCTGAAATATCTGTGAATTAACTATGTGCAGTAGTTATTAGCTACAGCTGCAATTTGGATATTCAGATTGTTATTTAATTAATTGTGTTACAATTGTCCTTTTATGATAACTGCTCAATGTATAATTTTGTTTCGAACACTTTGTGTGTGTGTGAGTGTGTGTGTGTGTGTGCGTGTGTGTGTGTGTGTGTGTTTTGGAGAGGCTGCAGCCAAATCACAGCACCACTTTTATAGGAAATTGCATAATGCATGAACATAAACAGTCAGATGTAAAATCCTATTCACTGGCACATATCAGCAGCTAGACGAGAGTTAATTTCCTGAAAGGTATTCTTTTTCACACCTCCGTAAAACAAAAAACAAAAAAACAGATGCCATGATATATCATCTTCAAGCTTGTGTACTGGCTACACAAGTTTTATCAAACACAAATTTCCATATTTTCTAACGTGCTGTGCTGCTCACCACAGAAAGCAGCTCTGTGAACGTATAGATTGAAAATGTCAGTTAAGATACGGTGTAAGAAATGATGAAAACATCCAAACACACGTCTGAAAGGAAATGACGGACATATCTTTCATTTTCTCACCCACTCTATTTGTCTCACATCTACGTCTTGGTGAAAAAATGTAAAGGCTGCCAAGTCCTTTTTTTCTGCAGCTTTACCCTTTCTTTACTTCGCAACTGCATCCAAATACTTAGGAGTATGCTACCAAGTAGAATCTTTTGAAAGTTTAGAATATGTCTTGACTGTAATCTATTTATAATGTAAAGTTCACTGCTCCCATCCATAAGTAGCATGAGAGAAAACTATGACACTGTCACACTGCTGTGGCATAAATCACTCTCTGGCTGAATCTAAATATCTAAAATCTAAAACCTCCCGCACACTTGCCAGATGTCTGAAGGGCTGAAGGCTGGCTAAATTCACAATGTATCAAGTCTACAGGGGCCTCGTTTGCACTTTCTGTAGACTTCCAGGGAGTCCGCGGCAGAGTCAGACTTTACTAGCAACTAGCAACAACAACAAAAAAGAAGCCTCTAGCATTAAAGATCCAATGAATTATTACTTGCTTAAAAAGTTACTTGACATTAAATCCACTTTATTGAGCTAGGACAATATATGTGTAGCTATTATTAAATTATATAAGCATATAAGGCTGGAAAACTGCTGAAATACACTGATGTAGAAAGTTAGAAATATAAAGGAGCAGTAGAGTAATGATCTGACAACTGTGATTTTTAGAGTAGGGACAGCTGGGATTTTGGTTTTAAAGGGCAAGGTGGCAGTTCTTTACAAATTCCTTTACAAATTCTTTACAAATTTCTGACTTTATTGGTTAGACTAGATGCAGTGCAGATTTGGACACAGTCCAGGTAAGGGCTTCAACTAACGATCATTTTCATCATCGATTCATCTGACGTTCATAGTTTTCAATTAATCCATTAATTGTTTGGTCTAATAAATGTCCAAAAATGCTCATTGCAATTTCTCAGAGCCGAAGAGGATGTCCTTAAATTGGTCGTTTTGTCCGACCAACATTCCAAAACCCCAAAGATATTCAGTTTAAAATGATTTAAAAAAAAAAAAAAAAAAAGAGAAAATCATCCTCACATTTAAGAAGCTGGAACCAGCGAATGTTTGGTGGTTTTGTTGGAAAGTGTCGGAAACGATGAATCGATTATCAAAACAGTTGACGTTTATCGATCGGCTAACTGATTAATCACAGTTTCAGCTCTAGTTTAGATACAGCACAAATGTACCATGTGCATCGGAAGGCATTTATTTACATTGTGAAGCTTGATATTGCACACAAATTGCTGATGTGAATTACGAGTCAAGATGTTTCCATTGGTCATGGAAATAGAAAAAACTCACAACTGAACAAATGTAGTTTCCATATCATGTGCACGTTTGTGCTAAAAATCCTACAATTCAATCCTTATTTTCTTTATGCCAGTAATGGAGCAAAATGACGATGATTCATCAAATGTCCACTCAGTATGGAGTGGCCCATTGAGTGTTTGTCATGTAGCAGATAGTAAATGAGCAAACAAGGGAATTCCACTGTGTAACAGAATAAGAAAATACACAGATACAGAACCAGTGATTCTACTCTACGTGTGTGATCACTGACATTTTACTGAACACTCAAACATAACACCAGGATTGGGTCAGATTACTTTGAAATGTAATCCATTACTGACTACAAATGACATGGCAATTTTTGTAATCAGTAACGTAATCCGTTGGATTACCCAAAACATGTAACATAATCTGATTACTTTAGGATTACTCTTAGATCACTTCAATAAATATGCACCTTAAAGTGCTCATATTGTGCTTTTTTGGCTTTTCCCATTTCCTTTATTGTGTTATATATCGTTTTGTGCACATTATAGGTTTACAAAGTGAAAAAGCCCAAAGTCCACCCCAAAGGCACTTACCATCTCTAACAGAAAACACTGTTCACAAACTGCTCCAAACAGCTCTATTGTAGTCCAACCTTTACTTCCGTAACGAATGTGCGTCATTTTGTAACACACGCTACAATGCTTTCCTAGCACTCCCTCATACTCTGCAACTGACAAGCTAGCACTTACTGCGCATGTGCGACTCCCAACAAAGATGGTACAGAAGTGAGATGCCTCACTCTGTAGCTACAACGGAGAGCTCAAGACACAGGGTGAAAAGAGGAGCAGCAGCAATGTGCATTACAACAAAAATATGGTGTATTCTGAAAATGAAACCACATAAACCTATATTCTGATACAACCTCTAAATACAATTATGAACCTGAAAATGAGCATAATATGAGCACTTTAAGTAAAAGACACCGCCACAGAATTGATCAATGAATTCTCATTTTATTTTTCTCTTTATTATTTCATTACATCTCAGAAATCTTTTTGCTCTCATTAAAGCATTCCTGTGTGAACTAACTAAAAACGTTATTATAGCTAGCAATGTTTGAACGATGCCGAGCATTTTCCTGTAATGTTAGTGTTAACGTTCAACTTACCTCCAAGTGTTTCTTCAGATTTGAAGTAGATGTTAGCGCCTTTGACAATACTTGCACTTTTGGTTTTCACAACTTGCACCCAACATACACATTATTATTTTCCACTGTCTTTAAATCGAAGTTGTGGCGATATTGACAACTAGTAAACGCATTTTTCCCCAACTGAAACGGGTCTGTCTTTCGACGTCGACGGCTCCTCCAGCTTGAGTTTTGATTTGAACCTTTTTCTTGTCAAGAAACTACACAGGCAATTGGATGATAGTGACATCTAGACAAACGAATGAACTGCTTGTCAAGTTAAAATATATTTAGGCTATCATAAAAAAGTTGCATTGTTTGCATGATAAATGTAATCAGGTAATCTTCAACAATGTAACTGTAATCTGATTACACATTTTTTTTATTGTAATCTGGGTTGATTATAGTTACTTGATTTTTGTAATCTGATTACGTAATCCAGATTACATGTAATCCGTTACTACCCAAACCTGCATAACACGAGCAAGTCCATCTCTAATTCAGTGTTAAATAAGCTGTGACGGTTTCTATTGTGTGCCCTGATGCTGACCACCACTGGCTGGGCTATCTTTGGATATAGGAATAAATTGAGACATTTTAAATTGGGTGGTACTAAATCTGAAATGCTGATTTACCCGTGGGTCATGCCAAGCAGCTAAAACACCTCTAAATCTATTGGATATTTATGCATTTTTCATTGTGTGGTGTGTGCACGTTTTCCCAGCTTGGGTATGCACGCGGCAGCATGCGTGATTATCCATGCATTTTGCCTCTTTGTGTTTTCCTGCGTCTGTGCTGTGGGAAGCAGGCATGCTAATGTCTGATCCAATCACTCTCAGCTCTGGTGGGCCAGAGGCCTGAAACAGCGAGAGACTGCGAGAGAAAACAACAGGAAACGGAGAGGGATGGAGAGTGTGGGCTGTGCATCTATAATAATGTGTTATTGTACGCCAGTGTGGTCAGAGCCACTACGTTAAGTAGTGGCTCTGACCTGAATAATGAATAATGACCTGAATAATGAATTACCTGATAAGTCCTCTGTAACATAATCTGCTCTTGATTTATTTAGATTTTGTTGACTCCAAAGTCCTTTCAGTAAGATGTCAAACAGCGTAATCCAATTTTGATTTGATTAGATTGAACCGCAACTAGTGTCATCATCTACAGCTGTAATCTGGTTAAAGTCATGTCAACCTCTGAACCTGTGTATTAACTAGGGCTGGGACAATTGGTCGACGTAGTCAGTTACGTAAATGCGTCGACACAAATAATTTGCGTCGACGCGTCTTAAGCTATCTATGTAGAAATCTAAAAATAACATGGCTGCCTCCAGCAACAACGAAAGTATGGATTCCTCGCAAGTTCAACAGCATGTTGAGAGTAAAATGATCCCTGAGTCAGGATAACGGCTGCAAAACACCGTAAATTCTGCTCACCTATGCCTCTCCAGCTTCTCCCGTAGCTCACGCGTGTACAGTATGTCCTGCACTGACTTGAGTGCGAGGCAAACTCTGCTGTGTCTCCCCCATCTGTAGCACTGTCTTCGATAATTGCGCAACCAGGCCACATTGTTTCAGATATCTCACGAGTCCTTCATAACGGCCCTCATATAAAAAATTGTCGGATTTAAATCGGGTTTGTGCTCATAATTCCCTTAGAAAGGAGATAGAAAATTGCACTTTTTGTGCAATCAAGTTTATCAAGTTTTTTATTTGTGTATTCCTCCTGAAAGTGACTTGAAATGTGAATTTGTTTTATTGTTGGATTTATTTGATACATCTGATTTCATATGTTGCTAAAATTGCACTTTTTCACGGTAAGATTAAAGGGAGAAAAGCTTTGATGTTAAACAAGAGCTTCATTATTTTACCTACTACTGTTAAAAAAAGCAACTACAGGCTACTCTTTTTGCACTTGCTCTGTTTACTTTAAGTTTTTATTTTTGTATTCCTCCTGAAAGTGACTTTATTTTGTTGCTGGATTGATAGCCTACATCTGGCTTCAGGTTGCACTAAAAAATCATTTTACTTGAACAGTGCAGTGTTAAACAATTTTAATAAATAGAGATTTGTATTGTATAGCAGTATATTGTATTTAATATCAAAGACATCTTTTTTTTGTTGCGCTGTCAGTAATAGTTTAGAAGATTGTTGTTGGCGATAGAGAGGAAGAGTTTCATCAGGATTTGCAAACATTTCTGAAGAAATTATCTGTCATTTAAAGGTTTTAGACTTTTTGTTACATAAGGAAATGAGACATTGATGGAAAATAATAAGTGCGCGGTCTTGGAAGGCTTGTATCATGTAGACGCGCTGACAGTTTTGTTGTCATTACTTAGAATTCCTCATGGGGGCGACAGAAACTACGCACTATAGCTTTAAAACTAAATTAAAGGGAAATATATCCGCTGCCTAAAATCTGTCTTTATGGAATCTGTAGAGGCCAGTTGATCCAAAATGTTTTTTCTGAATCTCATACTCTTATTATAGTAATATGACATTTACAATTTGAAACGTCAACCAGTGATGTCACAGCTGTGACATCACTGGTTGAAGCCAAGAGTACAGCACACATGAAAGTGCCTTCGATTCATTATTGGTTTACTGCTTAAAAGATTAAAACTACATGTTTATGTCAAACAAATTTACTAAGCGGCTATCTTTGGTGCTTAAACTAATTCAGTGGAGATTCATACAGAATACAGGTTAGATTAGTTAGGTTCATTTCTCACAAGACCGATATAATTTATTGTTCTCAAAGGGGAAAATGATCCCCAGTTTGGGCAACTAGAGGTAGAAGCTCCTCCTGAGCTGAAGTGCTGGCTTGGTGAGACTGGTGAAACACTATTGTGTTGTGTAGGAGGCTGCTGTTTTCTGCTTTGTGAAAGGTTTGATTGGCTGTATCAAAATAAGGTCTCCATACGTAGACAGATACTTAATGATATTCTGTTGAATAAATGCAAAACTAGGCGGCATCATCGTGAAACCAATTTCAGTTGGACTTAATCCTCAAAGAGGTTGGTGGAGTGTGAATGTTCAGTGTTTTTAGCAAGTGAGACAAAGCTTTTCTAAAACGTTTCCTTAATACAACTATATAAATAAATTAAAAATAATAAATCTAATTCAGCCAGTTAGGAGTTACTCTTAGCCTTAGAATATTTAGTGATTACAGCTCCTGCTTTTTACAGTGTGAAAAGTGTCCTGACACTAAATCATTTACTCAGTCACAAAGCTAATGCTACTGCCTAGGTTCCAACTTAAAGATACAATATGCGGTAGTATCCTAAAAAACAATGTATACACTAAAACAAAAGTAATCCCTCTCAGTCATCACTTATGACCCACTAGAATGTGTGTGGGGGTGTCTGTATCTGCAGAGACTCTGCCCTCTGCCTGTATTTCCTCTTTTCTTCTCATATTCCTGTGTGGGGAACCTTTGTGGGCGTCAGTAAGGAGCCTTTGGGCTCCACGTACGTGTGTAACACCAAGCAAATATAGTGCAGCCCGTTCTCATTCCCAAGTGGCGCTCCCACCCCTCAGCCTAATCAGATTTACAGCGTCTCATACCGAAGCACAAGTTTAACAGACACACACACGGAAACGGAGGGGATGAATGCTGTGCATTCATTCATAATCCGTCAAAGCAGCACCTTCCTGCCGATGTGCGTGTGTGTGTGTGTGTTTATTTGTTCTTTAGAACATAACCGCTATGAAACAATCAGAAAATAACCTTTTGTTCCTCTGATTCACTACTATGTTCGGTGCTACCTTTCTTCATGCACTCTCTAGCTCGCTCGACCACTCTTTTCTCTCTCTCTCTCTCTCTCTCTCTCTCTCTCTCTCTCTCTCTCTCTCTCTCTCTCTCTCTCTCTCTCTCTCTCTCTCTCTCTGGCTAGTTGAGCCAGGGAAGAGGGGCCAACTTTGACCACTGTGTGTTTACAAACGGTAAGCAACACTTACTACTTATTATACCTTTTAAGTTTAAAAATGGCAGCGATCAAAGAAGAAATGTTGTCATTAACATGTCTCATAAAGAAGTGGTCCAACTCAGAGCAAACTGAAGCCATGCATAGTCGGATTATCTGAAGCATTGGTCCTGCTAGATCTCTTTATCTTCTCATCTCTTTTATTGCTTTTACAACAATACCTCCTTTCTTAGTAGGGTTGCACGATTCAGAAAATGTCACGATTGGATTCGATTTTTTTTTTTTTTTTTTTTTAGGCCCAAGATTCGATTCAAAATTCATTTTCGATTCAAAAACGATTCTCGATTTTAAAAACAAAAAAACAATTCACAGTATGTAAATGTAGTTACTTTTCCCATGTGATTGCAGTAGACATACAATTAAAAAAAAATATGAATACATTTTTGGAATTCTATGGATTGATTTTTGAATTGGTAGAGCTTGAATCGCGATACGAATGTGAATCGATTTTTTTTCTTTTTTGCACACCCCTATTTCTTACCCATTTAAATACTCTCCCATTTTCTCATGAAAGCTTCCTTGACACTTGCCTCTCCTCGCCCATATTATCATTTCAGGTCGTCTCTTCCTGCTTTGATATATCAAATGAAATGTATGAATACAATCTTTGAAACGCTGGAATTCCATCTCATTGCCTGTACCGCTCTCATTACTACATGAATATGACTAGTATGCATGCACATTAACTATGCATTCTGCTTAAATTAGATGAATACAGAACGGTATTATACTATACCCGACGTTCACATGGACCGGAGTATTTTTCACTCGCTAAAAAGCTTTTGTTCACACACTCACTTTTAATCAGACTTAGGTCATGCGGTGTTAGATTGCTGAAGTTTGTTGAGTGTGGGCAGTAAGTAATGAAGATATGTTCTCAGGCTTCAGGGTGAATACATGTGAGATAATCTTTTCCTGGTCGCCTATTTTTCAATTTTTTTTTCTTAAACACATTGCCTCTCAATATTACCGATGGTTAT
This sequence comes from Perca fluviatilis, assembly GCF_010015445.1. Lineage (NCBI taxonomy): Eukaryota > Metazoa > Chordata > Actinopteri > Perciformes > Percidae > Perca > Perca fluviatilis. The sequence goes on along the minus strand of NC_053126.1, from coordinate 20,974,873 downwards.
GATTACCTGACGCTGAGCCATTGTCAAGTTTTGGGGAGATCCCGCTCTGCTCAGCTTCCCTGAATACATCGGTCAGTCAGATTCTCTCAGGTGATTTGTCTCAAAGTTGAGAAGCAGATGCTGCAGCCAGGTGTGTCTGCCAATATGGAAACGTCAGAATGAATAACCGGTTCAGGACAGGACAGAGGGTTGGTGTGGGCAAGGCCGTGGCAGGTGACAAATGGTATAGACTGAGGGATATAAGGCAGACTTGATGGCTCCCCATCTTACTCTCCTCTTCTCTTTGCTTCACTCTGAGAATCGATTCATGCCTGCAGGCTGACGGCAGCCAGTGGGAGAGTTGGGCATCCTTCAACCCCTGTCCGGGGTATTACCCAGTACCCCTCTAATGTTATTCTCCACCCTGCACACACCCTGCAACTTTTACTCCGTCAGTTTGGTTTGTTGACCAGATGAAAACGATGTTGGTGGTTCCAAATATCTTCACTCAGGTGCCTGAAAAAGCACCTTAATTTTAATTGACACTAAAGTGAGTCTCTTTCAAATATTTGTATTACAATACAACTTTTAAACACCTCATCACTGAGTGCTAGATTAGACTCTTATACTGTACATCACATCTGCACTAAGTGCAACTTGCACAATAGTTTTATTAACATCTTTATCATTACTAGTTAAGCAGTTGTACATTTTGTATTCCCAACTATTTATTTTAAATATTTGTTCTTGTATTCTATACTATTATTATTTCATGTATATTGTATGTATGTATATTGTATCATATTTCATGTATATTGTATCCTAGTATTTATGTATATTCTGTGCTGTGTGACTGATATTTTGCTGCTGTAACACTGTAATTTCCCATTTTTTCACTCAAAGCTTTCTTCGGGCTGCTTATTGGATGAACTGCTAGAATGAAAATCACTCACTACTCACTATAGGCCTGGGTCAAAATGGGCGGGCCCGGACCTAAAATAGGTGGTACCAATGGTAGCGCCGCGGGTGATTCAGAGAGATAGTTAACACTTTGTTAAAGTGAGTCTCTCACTTTAACCCTAATAATTGGTTTGAATTATTAGTTAATTATTATTGAATGACCCAATAAACGATTTATATATTCACCAAATTTCCTATCGAAATAAAATAACAATGTGACAGTACCATATTCTGAATGTCTCACAATAGCCTCTTTCCGACCAACTAGTTACAGGAACGTAGTTATAGGAACAGTCCACTTCTAAACAGTTCTACTAACTACTGTCCCCCAAAACCCGGGAAAAAAAGGGTTCTAGGAACGTTATGTTCAAAGAACTGCAAAAATCCCTCCGGTCGGAAAACAGCTAAAGTGAAAACTGTAGTGATGTTTTAATTAAACCAGTTGCAGAATCGCTCTTTTTCTCTTACAATAAGTTAATTCTTTTTTTTAAGTCATTTGGGATTTTTTAAAAGAAAGAACCATTTGTTTAAACAAAAAGACTCACATCTCTATCTCCCGGAAAGAGATTTTGAAGACTTTGTGTATCAGCTTTGATCCAGTGTTGAGGGTGTTTTCCAATAATTTTAGCCCTCTGTTGTTTCCAATGAGATTCCCTGCGTGATTGATCAAACCACCTTTTTCATTTTTCCTCCTTTCACTTCTTGACACATCCACTCCCTGTGCGCAAGTCTCCAACTACCTAAGCTGCATCTATTATTTACAGACTCTGAGCATCCTCAAGTTCCCTCCCCAGGCCATGTCTTAACCCAGAGCTAGAATATGGATTCAGGTTCTGTTGTTAATGAGTTCCTGCTGCAGAGCAAAGGAACCATCATGTGTGAGTCAAACGGTCAATTTCATGTAGTTTATTTAAGTTTTCTTTGGCGCTGTGTTCTGCCCCTCGGTTGCAGTTAGTTTGTTTGCTTCCTCCATCTCTTCGGTGATAAATATCCCCCCATTCCCCCATTTGTTAAACCCCCCCCCATTTAAAATGTAGTAGGATCTTCTCTCAGATAATATATCAGTTGATCTAAATCCTTTAGGCCATTTGTGTTTTGTGGAAAGACAGAGCAAGGGACGCAATCATGCTTTATTTATTTAAAAGGCTGATTAAAAACCCTGGGTGTGCTTGCTGGCAACGGTGCAGTGCCTCCCCCCGGACCCATTCAGCTATTAGAACCGACATAAAAAATAAAAAATAAAAAATAAATGCCAGAGGAGCTCTCTGATGGTGCTGCTTCTGGCTTTTTCTTCTTTGCTCTTATTTCTACAATCTTATATCTGGATAACCGCAGAGAAGCAGAGGGTTCAAAGCCCTTAACGCCCCCCGCCCCCAAACAACAAACAAACTGGAGTTTTCCACTGATTTGAGGCGGGATGGATTTGGAGCTGTGAGACTAGTAAAAAATGTCTTTTGTTGTTTGTTTGTTTGTGCTTAATTGTCGACTGTAGCTTAGCAACTGTAGCTAGGCACAACTGGCCTGTTGATCTGTAATTTTCTCACATAGATGTATAACAACTGGATACCGGACCCAAACATGGCCCCCATTCGGTTGACTGAAAGGTGCTTGTCCGGTGACCCACTGCATTCAGGTTTTTCTACCATCCCGCTCAGTCAATAACTTTACATTACAAGGCATAATACAAAGGCGAAGATTCTTGACAACAGTTTTTACAGCTTTAAAGATGGCTCTTATCTATGGGGAAAGTTTTTTCGGCTGCAGGGGATGTTTTTGTTAAGTATCGCACTTGGCCACTGGGGCAAATCCTGTTCACAACAGTGACGTGCCTGGGGCTCTAGTAAGACTTTAAACGTGTGAAGGGTCTTTTCTGTTGTCAAAAATTCAAGAGCAAATGTGTGTGGAATGTATTAAACAGTGTTTGCTTGTGCTAACGTTAGCTGCTAGCATGTCTGGCTAACTAGCTTACAACCTAAAGTAATAACATAGCATTACTTCCTAGGCCATGAGTTAGCAAGTCTTTGGCTGACTACATTTTTATTTGGGGTTACTTGGTATGTTATAAAAAGCCTCGTTCAGGAACACCGCTCCTGTATGCTACTAATCTCTGTGTCAGAGTTTAGACTATCATGTGCTTAGTCTGTATTGCTATTTGTTGGAATTAGGGAAGTTTGTACTCACATTCAAATTCTTGTCATGTACAAGTTAAACATTTTGCTTGAAAATAGGCTACTTCAAATAAAGCACAGCCTAAATCTAACCTTTGTGTTAACCAAGTAATTCATTATTTGTTTTCATGATGGAAAAAAATAGTTTGATATTAATGTGTTCCTCACAATACTGTCCTATAAGTTTAGCTGTACATTTAATAAGCTGATGAGGATGTTGACTGTTCACCAACCTGGGAACTGTTAGCACAATATGTTTGTGTTAAGCCATCAAATGCATTTATGTCAGCTGGAAACAATAAAAAGTCAGCCGGAAAGTTTTCAACTAACTCACAGAACTAATGTGTGCTAGCTAGCTACACGTCTGCCAGTAAGAGTTGTTATTTCAGCTGACAAAATTGATGTGCACCACAATCAAGAACACATTGTTTAAAAATGAAGAATTTGCAGTGGTAAATTTGCATATGTACATTTTCTGCCCCTTTACTGCAGCAGCATGCTCTTTATATTCGTCCTAGGGAGAGAAATAAACAAAAGGACCGAAAAGAAGAGTGACAACTTCTTGCTTTAAAGATGCACAGTGTTTTTCTCTGTCACACTCTGGGCAGGTAATGAATCAAGTATCTAGTTCAGCTGAGGCAGCAGACTGTACAAACAGGACTTTATCCACTCTATCAGTCAGCCACATCCCTTGAGCTCGCTTAGAAATGTTTGTGCCACCGCCTGTCTGTGTGTTTGTACCTGTGCGCTTGTGTCCGTGTGTTTTCAAAGCATCCACTAAAAACAGACAGATCCATTATTAATCTTCACTGCCAGCCAGGTGACTACTTATTTATATCATTTATTTCTTTTATTCACAAGTGTGTAAACAATGGTATTTGGATGACTCAGCTTCTATGTGCCTGCCTTGTATTGAAGTAATTATTTAAATTTGCACTTTAAGTTGCATTCGAGGGAATTTAACATTTTAGAACATTCATTTTGTGTGCACTTCTTGCCTGTGGGCTTCTTTTACGGTTTTATTAAAAGCACTTAATAATCGAACAGCAGTTCTGCAGATGCACCGCTTCTCTCTGAGATCATTGGTATTCCTTTTCTCGTCTTTATCGAGTGTAGTGTTCCTCTGAACCAAACAGCGAGAGTGATGGAGCAGACAGGGGTCAAGACTTATAGCATCCTCATTGTTTACCAAAGGCCCATGTACAGGGCTGAGGGAGGTATCCGCAACAGCAACGGCGTGAAATTAAACAAGGATGTAGGAGAGTAGAACAGGAGATGGAGCGGGGAGGTGAGAGAGTAAAATGGGGGTGGACTAAGGAGTCGGGGGGGGGGAGGGGGCACTGAAGGTTGTGGTGTTCACTCTAGCTCACCCCAGCTCATTAATTTTCTCATTTAGTCAGAACAGTGGAGTGTGCAAACAAGAACGGAGGCCTTGCCTACTAATGAGGACAGGAGGAGACGAGCAGACAGCTTCTACTGTGGGTCTCTGCGTGCGTGTCTGCAAGAGTGACAGAAAGACGGAGGAAATGAATGGGTGAGGGATATGGAAGAAACATGAAATGTAAGAGGGAGGGATAGCCATAAAGTGTAAGAATAAACATGTCTTTTTGTTTGGACAACAATGGATTTTAGAACCTTGCTGGACACAAACTAAAGATCATTATTTGTCCAACCAATCAACAAATCTATACTATTATATGCCCAAAAGTAAGTAGACACTTCTGTACACACACATTTGTGTACTTTTGGGTTTGGGCTTGGCCCCTCAGCATAATATTTTTTCCAGCTTTCAAAGACAAAGTTAAGGAACCACTGTTTTAGACATATATTTAAACTATGCTTACAGCTTTGTGACAACGGTCTGTGAAATGCCCTTTCTTTATTTATTTTTTTGCATGACACAACCCCTGTGCACAAACCAAGGTCCATAAAGAAATGTTTTTCTCAGTTTGGTTCGGAAGAACTTGACTGTCCTGCACAGGGTGCTCACCTCCATCCAAAATCTTTTGGAAAAACTTGTGCGCTTGTGCTCCATTGGTTCATGTTTTTTCTTATCTATGGATGGTTTTCGTTTCTTTAATACACCTTACCTACAAATATGAGGAATATATTATACACTCCCCTGCCCAGTTAGCGTCAGTCCAGTGCACCTGCAGAGCACATTAGTCTCATGTTTTACCTGGAAGACCCACGTTTAATGCCTTTTGTTCACAATTTGCGATGTGAAAACATCAGATTTCCACACAGTCAGAGAATGTAAAACTGTGTGTCCTGGTCATAGTTCAGTTATGAAATCATAACGCAGGTGTGTCTTACCTGTTGGTTTGCTGACAGCACTGTCAGCCATAGAGTCAATCACACTCGACAACAGTAGACGAGGTCGGCTTTGGTTTAAAAGTGCTGTCTGGCATCATGCTGCCCTCTGTTTCCATCACCCTTCTCTAATTCCCATCATAGTTAGTTTGAGGTTTACTTCATGTTGAGACTAGACGTGTTTGTAAAGTTGACACTCTGTTCTCCTGCATTGCTGCGTTCCTGTGTTCAATGAAGCAGTTAGAATTTTTTTTTTCCTGTGATTTGACTGACAAAATGCGAGTCGACTCTGGGTCTTCTCGACTGATGACTCGAATCATTGACTTTTAGTGGACAGCCCTACAGTGGCACATCATGGCTGTTTTTCTACCATTTATCTAAAGCTGCCAGTTATTTTAGACATGGATTCCCTTGGCATATACAGTATGTTTTGTTTCACTGCTGTGTGTTGAGTTCAGTAAATGTGTAAATTTGCGTAAAATCATCATAACTATGGTTTGTTTTAAGCAGTCAGTTCAGCTAAGGGCAGCATGCGTCTTCTTTCTCTCGCAGTCGGTCTCTTTTCTTTGCTTGTCGTTTTGTTTTTTTATCATCCCTGTAAAAAGATTTTACATACAGTAAATCCAACTCGTCTTTTTATTTTTCTGTAATGAAAAGGCATCTAAAGAAATATTGTGTGTTAGAAGCTGTGAAAGACTGGCAGCCGCATCTGATTGAGCCCCAGACTGTTTTAAAAGGCAACACCCTGATGAAGGAGCTCTGGTCTGTCTCTTTTTTAGTTCAGTTGTCAGTTACCCACAGCCTAAAACTCACCCACAGTCTCATGGTGTATAATCAAATTCAGTCTCAATGTGATGAACAACAAAATGCCAGACCACATGTTTTTTTTTATTTGATATAAACACAGAACAAACTTTAATGGAAGAGACAGCCATTCATTGCATTGTGCAGTTAGCCTATACTCTGCTGATTTCTTTAATAACCATTGATTGATCCATTGCATCTCAGGGTTATGTGCTATCGCTAGCTAGCGCCATGTGGTCTGTCTGCCTGTGTGTGAGAAGGGAAATGAGGTTTTTAAGTATAATCATGGAGTACCGATTTACTCTACGAGGGGCTTATTGCTTGACCCTCGTTGATAAAGAGACTCTGTGGCTAACTGAGTCAGAGTAAGGGTTAGAGTGTAATTCACTTCTTGATTTAAAGTATTTAAAAGGAGCCATTATTTTTAAGTGGTGACATAGTTGCTGCACCATTTGACGCTTTCCTGGGTGAAATATGGACGCCATAAATAAGGTGTTTTTGCCATCAAATGCACTTGTTGATGCCAGAAGTTAAACTGGGACCATGCCAGTCTGGAGTGTGTGCCTGTTGTGATTGTGGCCATGTGAATGTGTATGTAAGGGTGGAAGTGACACAAAAAGCTAGATTTACTGCATCTACTGTACTGTAATTGAGTAGTTTTCTGCTTTTCATTGCCATGCAGTAAACTGCTACAGAGATGACACTGTTAGTTAGTTGGTCCAGAGTGGATTCATTTTGATAGTTGATTTATCTTTTGAGTCATTTATCACGCAAAATATTCCCATCTTTAAAAGTATCTATTGATGCTTATCTGTTTTATTTCACTGTAAATAAAATATCTTCGAACATCAATTTGAACATGTTGGGCTCTGTGAATTTGTGAAGTGCATTTTTTAAATGCTTTTAGTTGATGATGCTAGTAGTGTGGCTTTATGGCAGGAATGTCTGTTGGTCTTTCAGTAAGTCCATTCCACTAACCATTTGAATACCTACAGATGTTTATTGTTCCCAGAAGATAAATCCAACTGACCTTAGTGATCCCCAGACTTTTTCCCTAGCACCATTAGGAGGTCACATTTGTCCAATATTATGGTTTATGATCAAATGCCTGCAAAACGAATGACATTTACATTGTCCTGAGCTGTACTTGTGTGAAGTGCTTCAGCAAATGTAAGCATGCTAACATTTTATAGACTAAGGGCTTGATTTATCAAGCCGTTTGCGCCTGTTTCCAGGCGCTAATTGGTCGCAAAGACGGACGTAACCGATGCGGGCTATTTACAAACAGGGCGCACTTGGGTAAAATCGCAGATTGTCTGCCACATGAGCGAGAAGAGACAAGTTGCGCTTTCAATATGCGTTCGTGGGAGGGTCGTGGGGAAAGTGGGAGTTCCACCCAAAAGGTGGGAGGATAAGTGCAAAGTGCACCTAATTATATATTCCGTGGTATTTACAAAGACTGTCAGTAAGAGCGTGCCTCTATTCTGCGGGGGAAATTCTCCGCCTCTTAAAAGCAGGTCTAAACCAGCCGCAATCAAGTTTCCTCGTAGACCTTTATGCCGCTGGTGAAATGGCAACAGTAATTTGAGCAAGATGAAGACATAGGCGAGGCTGAAAATATTTTTAACATAAGAATCACACTTTGTCAGTGAACACAACATAATTTAGCGTTACAGATCAAGCAGCCATGCAATATTAGAGTTACTGGAAGAAATCAAAGATGAAATTGAATCTCCCACTCAGCGTTCACATCCCATTCCAGCGGTTGTTAAACTCCTCGCTACATTACAAATATTGGCATCAGGATAATTTCAAACAGTCATAGCATCAGCAGTGGGAATATCGAAGTCTGCACTCAGCCATATCACAGCACAAGTACCGCTTTGCTACAGCGCAATTTACGGTCTAGTGGGCGGAGAAAGACGCTGATTGGACCTGATGGGTGTCAGGGTTGATAAATACTACGCAAAATGTGGAAGCATAGCGTGCGCTATTACCGAACTCGCATAAACTCGTTCCTCTGCCCGTTTAAATATTTACTATGATGGAGTTTAATCCCCAAAGACTATGCACAATTCATGTGTTCATGTTCATATCATGCTCATCTATATAAAAGGGAAAAATCCCACAAATTTGAAAGTACATTTGAGAAGTGCGCACAAGGAGGCTAACCTAGCTTACCATAACAACGTAAAGGAGAGCACAAAGCCCCCTTTCACCGAAACAGAAGCTAACCCCGGTACAGGGCATGGATGTATGGGGCCAGGGCCAGGCAGCATGACGGAGACAACTGCAGGACAGAGAACCCTACAGGAGGGCTTTCACCGGCGACCCGATTGCTGCTGGTTAGTAAATACACAGGAACACCAAAGCGGGAGGAAGCTGGGTTAATACGTATTGATTCTGGGATGTTTACACAACTGAGAGTCAATTGACTTAAAAAGTTCGTCACTTTACTTGAACCAAAGTTAGGGTTAGAAAACACCTGTTGATGTCGGTCTTCTTTCGTCTATTGGCTATTTAGGTTTTTTCCTGGCACACGTCACTTGCACATTTTGCACTTACTGCGGCGTCTGGTGTAGACTGTTTACATATTTGTGCTCATCATATGTAACGTTACATTTTATGTACTGGTGTTATTGTTGAATGCATTGTGAATACATATTACATATTTCAAAAATTGTATTATGTTTTGGTTGTTATTATTACACAATACTTTTTCTGACCTTTTTGAGTCTTGCCCCTGACAAATAACCCATATTACAAAAAAGACTAAAACTAATAAAAACTGAACTAAAACTAAGCATTTTCAAGAAAATGAACTAAACTAAACTAGCAAACCCGCTTTAAAAACTAATTAAAACTAAACTCAATTTGAAAATAAAAAGGAAAAAGGAAAAAAGAAATTAAAAAAATAATAATAATAATGAAAAATGCAAAACTATAATAACCTTGGTATATACAAATGACTGCAGGGGATTCACAGCCTGTGCAGGCCATAAAAGCAGAGGTTTAAGGGAGGAAGGAGAGATTTTCAGTGGCAGATTTCTGTAGAATGACAGAGAAGCAATATCCAACATGAGTAGCTTAATACATAATTACCGGAAATTGAAAAAAAAGAAGAAGAAAAAGGTCTTGTGTTTTCTCAACTACCTGTGCTAATGCAACACCCTGCCTATTTTCATCTTTTCCATAATTCCTCACATTTTCGCAATTTGCAGTGAAAAGCACATATTTAAGTGCCCCTTTGTGTATGTGATTCATACAGGTTACAGTGAGGAAAATAAGTATTTGAACACCCTGCTATTTTGCAAGTTCTCCCACTTAGAAATCATGGAGGGGTCTGAAATTGTCATCGTAGGTGCATGTCCACTGTGAGAGACATAATCTAAACAAAAAAATCCAGAAATCACAATGTATGATTTTTTTAACTATTTATTTGTATGATACAGCTGCAAATAAGTATTTGAACTCCTGTCTATCAGCTAGAATTCTGACCCTCAAAAGACCTGTTAGTCTGCCTTTAAAATGTCCACCTCCACTCCATTTATCTAAATTAATCCTTTTAAATTAGCTGCATAAAGACACCTGTCCACCCCATACAATCAGTAAGAATCCAACTACTAACATGGCCAAGACCAAAAAAGCTGTCCAAAGACACTAGAGACAAAATTGTACACCTCCACAAGGCGGAAAGGGCTACGGGGAAATTGCCAAGCAGCTTGGTGAAAAAAGGTCCACTGTTGGAGCAATCATTACAAAATGGAAGAAGCTAAACATGACTGTCAATCTCCCTCGGACTGGGGCTCCATGCAAGATCTCACCTCGTGGGGTCTCAATGATCCTAAGAAAGGTGAGAAATCAGCCCAGGACTACACGGGAGGAGCTGGTCAATGACCTGAAAAGAGCTGGGACCACCGTTTCCAATGTTACTGTTGGTAATACACTAAGACGTCATGGTTTGAAATCATGCAAGGTTCGGCACGGAAGGTTCCCCTGCTTAAACCAGCACATGTCAAGGCCCGTCTTAAGTTTGCCAATGACCATTTGGATGATCCAGAGGAGTCATGGGAGAAAGTCATGTGGTCAGATGAGACCAAAATAGAACTTTTTGGTCATAATTCCACTAACCGTGTTTATAGAATAGAATAGAATACACTTTATTGTCCCCGAGGGGAAATTTGTCTTTGTGTTTGGAGGAAGAAGAATGATGAGTACCATCCCAAGAACAACATCCCTACTGTGAAGCATGGGGGTGGTAGCATCATGCTTTGGGGGTGTTTTTCTGCACATGGGACAGGGCGACTGCACTGTATTAAGGAGAGGATGACCGGGGCCATGTATTGTGAGATTTTGGGGAACAACCTCCTTCCCTCAGTTAGAGCATTGAAGATGGGTCGAGGCTGGGTCTTCCAACATGACAATAACCCGAAGCACACAGCCAGGATAACCAAGGAGTGGCTCTGTAAGAAGCATATCAAGGTTCTGGCGTGGCCTAGCCAGTCTCCAGACCTAAACCCAATAGAGAATCTTTGGAGCTCAAACTCCGTGTTTCTCAGCGACAGCCCAGAAACCTGACTAATCTAGAGAAGATCTGTGTGGAGGAGTGGGCCAAAATCCCTCCTGCAGTGTGTGCAAACCTGGTGAAAAACTACAGGAAACGTTTGACCTCTGTAATTGCAAACAAAGGCTACTGTACCAAATATTAACATTGATTTTCTCAGGTGTTCAAATACTTATTTGCAGCTGTATCATACAAATAAATAGTTAAAAAATCATACATGTGATTTCTGGAATTTTTTTTTTTATAGATTATGTCTCTCACAGTGGACATGCACCTACGATGACAATTTCAGACCCCTCCATGATTTCTAAGTGGGAGAACTTGCAAAATAGCAGGGTGTTCAAATACTTATTTTCCTCACTGTATATAGCTCAGAAACACACTATTGATGTAAGTTCAGCTGGTTGCAGATTGCCTTTATATCTTTTGTCATATTTGATATAGTTAAATGTCTAAGCTCTTGCTACTCGAAAAACTGCCAAAATAATCAGTTGTTTGTTGACAGATTCAGCAGTTAAAAACATCACCCTCGAATGAATCCTGCACTGTAAACTTGAAAACAAATTGCCTGAGGCTGCAATGCGTTATTGTCGGTTGAGACTGCTGCTCAGGGGAAGTTGGTATGTCTGCATCTTTTTCGCCTGATTTCTGCCTTTTATGATAGGACGTATTTCTTTATTATTATTATTTCTTTATTAGATTTATGTGATTTGATTTGCCTCTCGTTTGTTTCTATTTTCTTCCTGTTTGAAGGCATGTGTTCCACAGTAGGTACACAAATTTTGAACAATTGTAGACAACAGTAAATTGTTTAATATAGATACTAGTGCTGTCAAACAATTAAAGACTTGTGGCTTTACCTTTCAATTTAGTCTCAGTTAATTGTTGGTTTATTGCTGATAAGACCACAGCACAAAAAAGATTAATAGCCTTCTATTAAAACTGGACTAAATTTAGCTCAAGTTTTGTAGATTATAAGCTTTACTTTTATCATATTTGATGACTAGATTTTGGGTTCTACTGGATCTGCTGGAAATATTTCTCGAGAAAAGCACTTAAGAAGTGAAATCCTTTACTGTAAATACATTACAATACATGCTTTTATAAGTGGGGTACCACCGCAATAATGGTGGCTTATTTATATCAATCTATAGAGACAGAGCGCATCTCCCGTGGTGCTATAGTTGACCCTGGCCTCTGACCTCGCTGTGGTGGAAAACAAGATAAAAATGCAGTTTCCCTTCAGGGTCAATAGAGCATCCCATTATCATTTTATACCTATTTAAAAAAGCTGGATGAAGCTTCTTTCTCACGTAACCCACTCTTTCTGAATGTTATTTACAAAAAGAGCCTGGCTGTAATAAGCAACAGACGGTTTAGAGTTAGATGTGTGTGCAATACCTCAGTCTTCTCATACATAAAACAGAGTTTTCCAGAGAGAGAGAGAGAGAAAGATTTGACTATTATGCTCTATCTCAGAGCAGAATGGAGCAGGTGATTTGGATTCCTTCCTAATCCAAACATCATTATTGGAATTAATAAACGTGTATCCAAAAGCCTTAAATCAGCGTAATGGTAAAACCACTGCAAGCAAACACATGACACGTCTCTCTAATGTGGCAAATGAGGGTTTAGTGCCACCCACTGAAATCAACCGATGGGAATCTCTATTGACTTTTCTCATGAGCATGGGTTTTCCCATGAGCGCTCACAAACGCAGCAAAGCAAAGAGAGGGGATTTGCTTTTCAAACACCAGAGAGCACGGCATTTATTGCACGTTTGAAGACAGGTTTCTTTTTTTGTTTATGGGACAGAGCAATTGTCAGGTACTCCATCGATATTTAAGTATGTTATAAGTGAGGGTGTCTTTGTAAAAGCAATGCAAATTTGCAGAAATCACAACAGGGGTGGATTTGGGACAGATATGGGTCGCTGGATTTATGTAGTTCAGATAATGTCCTGAACCTCTTTGTGAATGCAACATGTTATCACAAAGCGCAAATATCACAAACCTTAGATACTAGGGATGCACCGATTTATTGGCAGAGCATCAGTATCAACTGATATTTGCCTCGTTGACCATCACCTATCGGCAAATAAGATGGCACTGGACACGACGCTAGCATGACGTACGAGGTCAAAGGGTGCAGTGCGCATGAGTGGTTTGTTTACAGTGAAAAAAACTTTTGGCCGAGTGGGAGTATTACTGTGTCTGAGAAAGATCAGCTTCATAAACCGCCACAAGCAAGACTCAGTCCTCGATAAGCACAGTATTTGAGAAAGGGAGCAAATTTCCCCACGGACAGCGCCAAAGCTAAAATGATTAATACGGGGATGGAGTTCATCGCATTAGATGACCAGCTGTTTTGAAGCCTACACTTAGCCCAGTCGTCTCCACGAAATCTACGACATCTCGGCGACACACTTTCATGAGCTACTGGCTTGTGTGGGTATGCTTAGCATCACGGCACAGGGGATTGACAAAGAATTTTGAACTTGATAAAAGCAGTTTAAAGATTATTGTCATTGAGTAGGTAATGTTAGTTGTATAGCAGGCTGAAATGGGTTTTGAAGCTGTTATTTTTCATGTGAAAGAAGGATATATTAAAGATTTTTGCTCATCCAAATATAGTGTAATAAAGAAATAAATGATTGTGAAACAGTTAAGTTATTTATTATAATGACAATTTCTTCGTTTCCCTGTCACAAAAAGGGATACAACAACAAAACATTGGTATCGGTATTGCTATCAGCCAAATTGTTATTTTAAAGGTGCCCTGCCACACGTATTTCATTACTTTGTGGTAATGTCTGAAGTTCTACCATGGACTCTGTAACATTTTTTGTGGAAAAAATGCCTTGGTTTCCTTGTTTCAAGCCATTCTAGCGTGGTATAGAAAGCCTACAGGAAGACTCAGCTCGATTTCTGCCAGTTCTCATTAATATTCAACAAGCTAAGCTGTTTGAATCTGATTGGCTAACAGCTAGCCAATGAGAGCCTGGCTGTCAGAATCCTTTACCCAGACCAACTGGGCGAGCTAATGAATAGTAATGAGCTCCGGCAACATGATGTCAGACTGACCAGCTTTTGTAATTGGCCTGATTTCTCTGCTTATTTCTTTTCAGTGGCTAGAGCTGACAGAGGAGGTAGCAGTTCATTTTCACATTCACAACATAACACAAAACACATATGGACCTAACATATTTAAAAAAAATGCAAGTAAAAACGGTTTTGTATGGCAGGGCACCTTTAAACATTGGTATCGGTCCAGAATTTCCCTATTGGTGCATCCTGATCATATACAGATAGTAGGGGATTTGTTATTTTTGACAGGACCACAGCACTTTGACCATTTCTCTATGCGTACAGTTTGTTATAGTTTGTAGCAAAATTACATGACAGGAAATCCGTAAGAATCCTATTACAAACATAAAACTTCTGTTGTTGACACTTGCTAAGGGATAAATGAAGTAGGGATACAAGCTGATAATGTGATGTCTTCCTGAAGCTGGTGGAACGGGTTGGGAAGCACAAACACATGGCTCTTTGTTAGCTTCTCTGTCAGAAAGGGGTTTGAGAAGAATTAGTGTGTGAATGGCTTCAAGCAGCTTAATATAGCTTTTTCCACTACACCCTAATAACTCTTTTCAGCAGCCAAAGATAAGGGTCATCATCTCTCAGCTACTATCGTCTCTACTTTTGTCCTCCTCCTATTCATTGCAAAAGCATAGAGTAATTAATTTGTTGGTGGTTGCTGAAGGGAAAAAGGCTCCCTGGAGCTTTGTCATGTTTCAAGGTCTCTTTCAAGCTGAAGTTCCCTTTAGCATCTTTCTCTGAATATAAATTTATTTTAATAGCTTAGACTGAAACTTTTTGCGTAGTCATGTCAAGTTAGCTGAAAAAAGTATTGGTTCGGCGAGAGCTCTGGATGTGCGTTCAACAATGCAGGTGGGTTTAGCTGATTGGTTGTGAAACTAGATGCTAGAAGGAAATCTCCAGTGTGAGAGGGCTGCTGTTGCGGATAACTGAATACATTAATTTGCTTTTTGTGGGGTGTGCTTTGAGTACAAATGAGTACTTTGAGTATAAACTCTTCATTAAATCCTCAAAGTGCTTTGATGGCAAGACATGGCTATATTCTGCGCTGTGTGGTCTTATAATTATCCAGGGAAAAGCATTATATAATCACAGGGGGAATTTAGAGTTTTTCTAAGTGAGGGAAATGTAGCATGTTGCAATGCAACTATAAAAACAACATCAGATCTGTTTGTTTTTTATTGGCCTAGTTAAATATAGTGTTTCCCAGGGACTTTGGAGTTTACTGATGGCTGCCTTTTTGGCAACTGGGATTTCAAGACTGAGGAGGGACTTTCATTTCATCCAAGTGGGGAAATACACAACACTGTGAAAACTGTACACGCAATTCATAGGAAAATAAATTTTTGGACATATTATATTACACATGTGGGAACCGTGGGGTGGTTAGCACTGTCGCCTCACACAAGAAGGTTGTGGGTTGTACCGGTTGGCCCAGCTTCTGTGTGGAGTTTGCATGTTCTCCCGTGTCTGTGTGGGTTCTCTCCGGTTCCTCCGGCAGAAATGTAGCATGTTGTCCTGCAACTATAAAAACAACATCAGGTCTGTTTGTTTTTATTGGCCTAGTTAAATTCATAGGTGCTCTGTGTGGACTTTGAGTTTACTGATGGCTGCCTTTTTGGCAACTGGGATTTCAAGACTGAGGAGGGACTTTCATTTCATCCAAGTGGGGAAATACACAACACTGTGAAAACTGTACACGCAATTCATAGGAAAATAAATTTTTGGACATATTATATTACACATGTAACAAGGTTTTGAATGCTTTAAACAAATGAGAAATTAAAGATAATTCGTGGATTAAAAATCAACATATTGGAACCCTGCGTTTCACCAGGGGTTTAACTGTGCCACTGATAACATTTTGAATCAGTATTTTGCTAGAAGTCAACTTCAAATGAAAATTGAATTTGTATCTTGAAAATTCATCTGTATCTTGAAAAAAAAAAAAAAAACGATAATTGCAGCCACATGACATGAAGTTTAACAGACTGACAGGACAAGCTGCTGCTCAGCTCTGAATGTCTGGAGATCCTGATTAATGTGATTTAAAATATTGATGTGATGTGCTTAAAAGTATAACTGAGGGATTGTAATTATTTACTATCCGCGAGCGTTGTGTGTCTGTCAGTAGATAGCAGACCTTGCTACGACGTACAGGGCTGAAAACTGACATGACACGCCACGCCAGATTTTTTATTAAGAGACAGACTCATCACTCTGTTGATCTTTTTCAATAGCAAAAAGACACACTACTACAGTCATGTACACTCACCTAAAGGATTATTAGGAACACCATACTAATACCGTGTTTGACCCCCCTTTTGCCTTCAGAACTGCCTTAATTCTTCGTGGCATTGATTCAACAAGGTGCTGGAAGCATTCTTTAGAAATGTTGGCCCATATTGAGAGGATAGCATCTTGCAGTTGATGGAGATTTGTGGGATGCCCATCCAGGGCACGAAGCTCCCGTTCCACCACATCCCAAAGATGTTCTATTGGGTTGAGATCTGGTGACTGTGGGGGCCATTTTAGTACAGTGAACTCATTGTCATGTTCAAGAAACCAATTTGAAATGATTCGAGCTTTGTGACATGGTGCATTATCCTGCTGGAAGTAGCCATCAGAGGATGGGTACATGGTGGTCATAAAGGGATGGACAGGGTCAGAAATAATGCTCAGGTAGGCTATGGCATTTAAACGATGCTCAATTGGTACTAAGGGGCCTAAAGTGTGCCAAGAAAACATCCCCCACACCATTACACTACCAACCTGCTCAGTGGTAACAAGGCATGATGGATCCATGTTCTCATTCTGTTAACGCCCAATTCTGATTCTACCATCGGAATGTCTCAACAGAAATCGAGACTCATCAGACCAGGCAACATTTTTACAGTCTTCAACTGTCCAATTTTGGTGAGCTTGTGCAAATTGTAGCCTAATTTTCCTATTTTTAGTGGAGATGAGTGGTACCGAGTGGGGTCTTCTGCTGGTGTAGCCCATCCGCCTCAAGGTTGTGCGTGTTGTGGCTTCACGAATGCTTTGCTGCATACCTCGGTTGTAACGAGTGGTTATTTGAGTCAAAGTTGATCTTCTATCAGCTTGAATCACTCGGCCCATTCTCCTCTGACCTCTAGCATCAACAAGGCATTTTCGCCCCCCAGGACTGCTGCATCCTGGATGTTTTTCCTTTTTTAGACCATTCTTTGTAAACCCTAGAAATGGTTGTGGGTGAGAATCCCGGTAACTGAGCAGATTGTGAAATACTCAAACCAGCCCGTCTGGCACCAACAACCACGCCACGGTCAAAGTTGCTTAGATCACCTTTCTTTCCCATTCTGACATTCAGTTTGGAGTTCAGGAGATTGTCTAGACCTGGACCACACCCCTAAATGCATTGAAGCTGCTGCCATGTGATTGGTTGATTAGATAATTGCATTAATGAGAAATCTTACAGGTGTTCCTAATAATCCTTTAGGTGAGTGTATATTGAATCATGACTGTCATGACATAAGAAATGAACTGGGGATGATGACAGAATTTAAATTAATATGCAAAACAAGCACTAAAAGTAGTAGGGATAGTATCCACAGGCTAATTAGGCTAGGTACAGGAGTGTACTGTCTGACTTTGGTACATGAACAAATATGGCCAGCCATCTTTGGCATTCTTCAGCATGCAAGTAGTAGTTAGGAACGTATAGGAAATGTTGAGGGCAGTAAACGTACAAGAGCCGGTATTAACCGCTAACTTGTCAGGTCGAGTATACAGGTTTGTAGTACTGAACGATCTCAGCAACGACAGCATTCAGCTACGGCAAGCCTTGAGGGGAAAACATGACCCGTTCAGTCAACGCCTACACTGCTTAAAGCAAGCCTAACCTTTTCACATGGTAATAGTGCAGGCTTGTTATACAGTACAGGCCAAAAGTTTGGACACACCTTCTCATTCAATGTGTTTCTTTATTTTCATGACTATTTACATTGTAGATTCTCACTGAAGGCATCAAAACTATGAATGAACACATATGGAATTATGTACTTAACAAAAAAAGTGTGAAATAACTGAAAACATGTATTATATTTTAGATTCTTCAAAGTAGCAACCCTTTGCTTTTTTTGGTAACTCTGCAAACCCTTGGTGTTCTCTCAATGAGCTTCATGAGGTAGTCACCTGAAATGGTTTTCACTTCACAGGTGTGCTTTGTCAGGGTTAATTAGTGGAATTTTTTCCCTTATTAATAAAAAAGCAAAGGGTGGCTACTTAGAAGAATCTAAAATATAAGACATGTTTTCAGTTATTTCACACTTTTTTGTTAAGTACATAATTACATATGTGTTCATTCATAGTTTTGATGCCTTCACTGAGAATCTACAATGTAAATAGTCATGAAAATAAAAAGGAAACGCATTGAATGAGAAGGTGTGTCCAAACTTTTGGCCTGTACTGTATACCAAACTCAAAAAAGTAGAAATTATTTGTTCATTTGTTTTTGCCAGCGTTAGTCTGAAACTCACATCTACCAAATAACAGTCAAGATTTTGTAGTTTCGCTAACTCACTAAAGTCAGTGTTCATATGAAACATCTCAGCTCTGATTCTGGCCTTGATTTTAGGAGGGGGAATTGGGCGCAGGGAGGTTGTAGTGACAGGATATTTGATGTTTTAAGGATGTCATTATTGCAATGGTGTGTGCTCTGGCTCAAAGCCTGCCCTTTCAACGCTAGCTCACTGGTTTGATACAGGAAAACTACGCCTTTTATATTCATGTGGCACAAACCATGCTTTTGTCCTCCTCCTTTATGACCCATATGATTAACACACAGGAAATTGTGTATATATTTGTGAGCACACAAACATTCCTGTGCATGTTTTGCATGCATTTCTGCTACTCAAAAGGCAGTGACGATTTCAAACAAACACTCGCTGATTAAAAAGTCTTGCGGTGATGCACCAGCAGATTTGATTAGCCAAACACAAATGCACGCTCACACAAACACACACACACACACACACACACACACACACACACACTCACACTCACACACTCACACACACACACACACACACACACACACACACACACACACAGAACACAACAGAAAGAGAAAGCAACACATACTCAGACCAACAAACAAGTCCGCAGCAGGAGAAATCTCACCAGTTCAACATCCCATCAATAATTCAACAGCCACTGGCGTGAGAGGCAAAACAATAAGAAGAATGTGTGAGAGAGAGGGAGAGAGAGGGGACAAGGCTTGGAAAAGCCGAACAAGAGAATTGATGAAAGTGAAAGATAGATGAGGGATACAAAATGAGAAGCATTTGCGTAATGGTATTATTAAAGGCGGGGGTTTGCCTGCAGGGAGACGTATCGCCTGGTCTCTGTACCGATCATCATTCTGTCCTCAGGAGGAGTTGACCTCAGTGCAGAGGCTCAGATCCTATTAGTCCAAATCACTCTGCAATAATTGTCTCCCACCAAGCAACTGACCTATGCTCACTACATCTGCATAACTCCAATAGGTTTGCCTTCACTCATGTACTCTGCCTCACCTCAGACATGAAAACATTTTCCCTGTGTCACAGCTGGGCTTGCTAATCCAAAAAAGTAATATATCTGCATATGTTTCTTTACTGTTTTTCCCATTTTAAATATATCTCAGAGCAGTTGTTCATCGCACTGCTCAATGTTTATCTACAGCCTACGTATCACCCCTCACCATCAGCATGCTAAGATAAATGATTTCTGAATCACTCATCCTTATAAGATTCTGTGTGAACAATCAGAGACCAAGCGGTCCATTTTCTTGCCTCTATTTGTGCAATAAAATCAAAACAGAATGTCTTCCATCTAGTAAAATAAAGTTAAGTCTTAACTCTGACTGTGGGATTTAGTTCTTGAATAATTCAACTTCAGATTGATCAAGCGGTGACATAAAAGGTAACCAATTTGTTTATTTTTTTCCCCACTCTGATGTCCTTTTAAAAGTAACTAAACTACACTCATTACCGGGAAGAGTCCTATCACGGTTACACAATGCTCGGTGATATCATCCTCCGTCTAGGGCTGGAAGCCTTAAAGTCGAGTCATCAGCCGAGAAAACCCAGAGTCGACTTGCATTGTGTCAGTCCAACACTGCACTTTTTGTTGTTGTTGCTGACATTGTGACACAGGTTAATGCAGGAGCAACACTATGGCAGGCTGTAAACTTTACAGACTTTGCACAGTCTGTTACAAACTACAAAGACACTTCGAACTTGGTCAAAAGGTGTTCTTGGGTGATATGTAACAACAACACCTGTTATCCTGATATTTTTGTTCCATCTCCAAAGCCTAAAACAACTGATCAGTAAGTGACTAAAAGGCTTGATATTGTTGATTGAAAGTTGTCCGACATAGCAACACTAACTAAGGTAGGGGAGGTTCAAATAAATCTCTATTCACACTGTATTATTATTATTATTATTATTATTATTATTAGAGCAGCTCCTGTGGTTTGTTGTGTGGTACATTTTGACAGGGCATATTCTTTAGGGGGTGATAGGCGATTTAAATATCACATTTGCTGATTAGTAATTCAAAACGTCTCCAAAGTGCATGTGTAGGATTTCTTCCCCTTCCTTTTACCCTATTACAAATTACAGTCCCAAATACCTACTTAATTTCTTATCACACAGAGTCTTCCATGCCTGGGCCAAACAGACATCTCATATTTTAAAGTTCATCTCTGAGATGTGGGGCTGCTGGTGATATGGGTCAAAGTATTTCCCCTTTAAATACCCTGACCAACTAACACCTACCTCCTGTGATTTGTCAGTGGCTAAAAGGCCATGATGAATGATGAGTGTAGTAACTGTGGAGTCAAATATTTAATTACCCAGCTCTATGTGGAACAATAATCCCCCTAGAATGGAGCTAAGGTCTGTTTAACTCAAATTTACCGGCCATATTTTTCTCTGGACAACGGTAACGCGGAGTAGCCCCAAAAGGTTTTTGTTGAGCCTGTAGAAAAATAAAAAGTTCCTAACCAAATGTTGCTGTGCGTATCGTTCATCTCATCATCTTTTAACAGTTTTCCTCTTTTAATTTATTTGAGCTTGCTCTATTTGTCATCCTGACTCCTGCACACAAAATGTTATCAAAACTCTCAAAGTTTCCACTGCAGCTTCAGTACATGTTGACCCAGAAGAGTAAGACAAAAGTGCTGACAGATGCCAATAAAGACCAATATACAGATACAGATTACGGGCTTATAGATTCTCACAGAATACCAACCAGTCATTGTAATCCCCTGAGGTCTCGAAGTGATAAAGCAGCAGAGTAATTTGCCATCTTTGGACACATAAAAATGACTCATGGGAAAGTCACATGGGGAGGATTTAATGTTGGTACATATAAAAAAGAGGGTTACAGTGTGGCACTGCTTCAAGGTGCTGCATGAATTGCAAAAAGTGCTAGAAGCCGTTATAAGTACTTTACGGGTTTGTATTAGTGGAGTGGAATAGAGCACTCCCAGCTTCCCAGCCTTGTAAACCTTCAAAATGATACAAATTCTACTCACAACCCCTCATTAAAGGTTACATATTTCTTTGAGCTGTGAGTGCTTCCACCTCAGATTGTTTGATTTGAATGGTTTGAGGCTTACAGATAGCCTGACAAGCCAGACCCACATCAAGATGTTGGTCTGGGAACTCAACATTAGCAGGGCTCAATCCGAGGGGCGGGATAAATGGTTGTCTTGCAAATTCCCCGTGCACTCATAGTCAACCACAGCAACGCTAGTTGAGAGATTAAACTTTTGCCGTATCCGGTTGGCAAAACTCCGAACACATCTTCCTTTTTTAAGAATGACTTCAATGCTTAACTCCAAGTCTTCCAGAGTCGCGGCCAAAGCTGATTCAAAAGGCCGCTGGCAGCAGCCATCTTCTTTGTTTTCAAGTATCAGGGAATTCACGCGGAACCGTTGCAACTCTGCCGTCCTTATGTTAAGCCCGACCACCGACTCTATACACAATGTGATTGGCCTGACCAGAATTTGGTTTTCCAGCTCACAAGCCAACGGAGAGTTGCTAGACTGACCCTGGCTGCAAATTACATTTGCTACCGATAGGGTGCGTCTAGATTTCTAGGCTAGCTTACAGACGTAAATCTATCCAATATGTTACACAAGCAAGAAGCAAAGTTAATAGTCCTCAAAATGAACATCACTTTATGCAGCTTTTGTTTTGTTCTTTGCCAACTTGTTAATCATCTCACAACATTCTGTGAACACATTGGGGGGTCCAGACCCCTAGGTTGGGAACCATTGGCATAGAGCGCCTTCATAAATGCAGTTACTCTTGGGGCCCTATCTTGCACCCGGGGCAGCTAGTTTAAGACCGACGCAGTTGTCAATTTCCCGTCCAGCGCCCACGTCATTTAAATAGCAAATGCACCTGCACCCATCTGTGCCCCCATGGGCGTGCTGGTCTTACAGGGAGGTGTGTTCAGGTCCATTCTAGGCGTATTGCTATCACTCTGATTGGTTTATTGCATGTTATGCCCAATACACACCTATGATTAATTAGGACACTAAGTACAACCCCTTTGAACCACGCACCTGGCGCACGGACCCTTTTTTCCGCCGAAAAAGTGGATTTGTACACGCCCTAAACGCACCTGCGCCAGGCGCTTCACGCCGTGCGCTTAGATCCTTAAAATAGGGCCCACAATCTGTCTAGATTAAATCGATAGGTCTATAAAATGTCAGAAAATAGTGAAAAATATCTTATACACTTTTCTAAAGTCCAAGTTGATGTTTTTTTAATGCATGTTTTTATACAACCAGCAGTCCAACACCCAAAGATATTCAGTTAGTGATCACAAAGAACAAAAAAAACCGTAAAAAGAGGATGTTTGTCATTTTTAATTCATTGGTATTTCACACATTTCCATTCTGATCTATATATATCTATATTTTATACCTATAATCACATATATATGATGGCTTGCTCAAATGTCACATGGAAGCTTGAGGGAGAAATAGATAATGTCAACTTTATGCTAGCGGTCCTGAGTGACATTAAACTTTCCACTTTTGATTTTTCATCTTCTCCATTATATGATCTCAGTCAGGACATGGCTGCTGTGCTGACCCACACAGCCGAGTTGTGTCCTTTTAACATTTCAAGTCCATTCAGCACATTACAGTCAGCGGCTGTCTGCCTGTTAGCAAAGCATCCCGTGGGAAAGATCTGGCCTGATGTACCTTCCCGAGAAGTTTGACCTCATGTTGACGTTTGCTAGGGCAAAGAGACAATTCTCTACCTTCACTCAGACAGCAAGAACTATTTTACTTTTTCCACTGCTTCCTCTGCTATCACACTGAACTTGTACTTACTGTACTTTACAATAAAGTTCTTTAACCCTTGTGTTGTCCTCCCGGGTCAAAATTTACAATCTTTTAGACACAGTTTTTCTGTTGTTGTTGTGCTTTTTCCCCAACATTTTTTATTTTTTATTTTTTTTACGTTTTTGGCCCTTTTTTTTCCATCAACACCAGTATATTCACCACTAGACCTATTTATTTGCACTAGTTTTACAATTATTTTTGGAATTCATGGTCAATAAACCTCATTTATATGAAATTTCTGTGTAAGAAAAAAGCAGAAATTAGATCAGAGGAATGAAGGTAATGGATAATCACAGATCTGTCAAAGTTTAGTCAGGATACTGCTATAAAATTGAATACCCAAAAATCTATTAAAAATACGGATCTGATCCTTAATTTCCTTTTGTGAAGAGCGTCTTATGGAACCATCCATGTTATTTTCGGGCAATTTGGTTAAAAGAAACCCAAATTTATGATTTAGAAACTTTGACAACAGGTCAAATTTGACCCGAGGACAACATGAGTAGGACTGGGACGGTATGGATTTTTTCTTACCGCGGTTTAAAAGCAAGAAATTCCTGCGGTATACCGCAGCCCCCTTACGAGAGTAGCATAAGTTAGAGCAAAAATGGCAGGGTGCCTTAAGTGAGTGACGTTAGTGCCCATGTGGTCGCGCAAGGAGAGCGAGCAGTAACGGAGAGTAGTGTAGGAGTGCCGCTGTGAGGAAAAGCGAGAGGAAAAAGAGTTGGCAAAGATGATGTAAAGTGAGTTAAAAGTGAAAAATAAACAACAAGCTAGAGCTCCTCAATACACGGTGGCTTCATCGGTTGTCAATACTGCCAGTAAAGTGAATGGCATTACTCCCGAAAAAACATTGGCTTAAACCTTACAACGTATGTTGCAGCCATAGACTGTATAAAAAGACTGCAGCACAGCGTTTCCATTTTAGCTTCAGAGTCTTTACTAGTTTTGCTGTCATTTAGGGCCACAGTGGTTTCTCTCATCTCCGTTGATCCATTCCACAGAAAGCTCTTTTGTCAATAAAGTAAAATATAAATAACACAGTTTGCCGACAATGCCGAGTGCAGCCCGTCTAGCAGCTGAGAAGCCAGAGAGCAGAGAGGGCGACTCGGCAGTTCGCTAACTTGTTGCTCTCTCTACCAATATAAGCCGTTCTGTTTTAGGCTACGAAACGTGCATGCAGGCCGTAATTCAACCATAAAACTATAAACAGAAGGAAACTCCGCTAGCTGCTAGGCTAATGTGCAATGGTAAACACTGCAGCTGTAACGTTAATGGGTCTACCTCAGCTGAGAACAGAGACATGTCTTTGCCTTTCCTACCGTAATACATGGTAGGAAAGGCAAAGACATTAGGTATATAGGCCTAATAGTCAACATGAATGGAATGTTATTATGTGTCATGGAACATTACGCTCCCCAACTCGCGAAAGGTCAGATTTGCTCAATTTTTTGAAGTTTTGTTTAGAAAACCTTAAATCCATGTAACACAATGTCATCAGACACAATCCATGTCATTAGAATCAATGAATCCATGTCATTAGACACAATGTGTCATCCTCTTCCTCAGGCCAATGTTTTTTTGCGGTGATGACGGTGACAAGCTCAGACCTGCGGTAGGCGTCACGTGAGCGCGGTAATGTGGTAACCGTCCCAGCCCTAAACATGAGGGTTAAAATATACCTCAGTCAAAGACTTCCCTATTGTGGCACCTTAGGCCCTCCACAGTAAAAGGTTTTTTTGCTGAGTAGGGGAAGAGCTGCGGTCATTCAGCCCGGCCGTCCAAGAGGGGAAGTCAAATCTGCTGTTGCCAGAGTGTATTACTTGCCTACAGCCCAGCACAAATGTAATGAAACTTGCGTTTTCCTCTTCCCTGCTCCGGGACACGACTGAGCATATGTTAAATCATTCACAGCAGCGCTGGGCATGAAAAAAAGCCAACAGACTGCAGGGTATTATGAGCAGGTCTTCTGGTTAGAAAACATGGACAGAGGGGAAGGCGTTGAAAGAAAGGAGTGATCTCAAGTGGCTGGGAACTCGACAGCATCTGTACTCAACTGTGAGAAAATCAAGCAATTACTCTGAAATATTCAGGTCTTATTATGTAAGAAGCTCCAAGATGACAGTTTGATGTTTTAGTTCCAGTGCAAATGTAAAAAAAAGCAGCAGTTGTTATTTTTCACTCTCTGTTGGTGGGGACACAAATACGTGTAATGGCGATAGTGTGTATGTCAAATGTGTAGCAGACTTTTAAGAATTCAGGTTGACAAAGCTTGTGTTGTCCTATTTCCTGAAAAGCTGAGTGACAAAAAAAAACTGATGGAGACGCACAAATAAATGCTGTCAGCGAAGAATGTCTGTGTGCTTAAAAAAGCTTTTAAAAAGGCAAGTTTAGCACATTCTCTCAACCTCGTCTCACTGACTTAACAGTACAGGTAATGACTAAGTGAAGTTCCCTTGGTGACTTTTAACAGCCTTCAGAAAGACACTGTAAACATGTTGCTTATAGGCTGGAATATACTTGTACACAAAGAACTACAAGTCTCATAATGTCTAACTCGTCCACAGAGGATTTTTCTTGTGTGATTGCAGATTATTGTTGGGTGAGTCTCGAAGGATGAGACAGAACTGATGGCAAAACGTAAATGTGAGATCATCTTTTCCTTTTAAACTTCAGTCTTAACTGAGTTTCAGCCTCTAAAGTTAGACAGTATTGATTGTTTGGTAACACTTTACTTGAAGTTTTCTACATAAGAGTGACATGACACTTTCATGAACACATGACACTCACATGACACTCACATGACACTGTCATGACACATGAACCCTAACCATAACGTGTCATGACAAAAACCAAATGACACTTACTAGAAAAGCGTTATGTCATAAACGTTTATGACTTGTTTATAATGTTTTACCACACGTTCATTACAGTATCATGTCACTCTTATGTGGAAAACTTCAAGTAAAGTGTAACCGATTGTTTTGAGCTGGATGATATGCATGGACCGGCCGTTCCAACCACATTTAAATGAGACGACACGTGCCGGTTAGGGATGTCACAAGATCTGGTAATTTTGTACCAAGTCGGTACCAAAATTCTGAAAATGTGATGGTACTCGTTTTTCTACACTACCGGGTGTAACTTTTCCGGACTTGAAGGTGGCAGTATGCGCCTGCAAGTGCTAGTCTGCTGCTAATTGCTGGAGAAGAAGAAGAACGCCCACCAGCGTAGAAAAACCTGACCTGCTTGACCGCAGTCAGCATCTGGCTTTACCGTAACATGAAATCAATAGCAACGGCTCTCCCGACTTCACCTGGAGCTCGCAAACCGATAGTGAAGTCCCTTTTTCTCTGTGCCGTTGTCTGTCACAGCTCTGATAGCGCCTGTTTTTGACTTTGTAATTGTCTTAATGTGGCTGTTGAAATTCAGGTCTGAGTCCATGACTACACCAAGATTTCTGGCTTTGCCTGTTGTTTTTAACATTGTCGTTTGAAGCTGAGCGCTGACTTTTAATCGTTACTCTTTTGCTCCAAAAACAACCACCTCAGTTTTTTCTTCATTTAATTTAAGAAATAAGCAACACTAAATCACTTTCCACGCTTTTCCTGCTTCGGTCCCCCTACAGGTTGGAAGCGGTATTGTCCATTACCGCTGTCGTAATGTCTCATTATGTCTGGCAAACTTGCGTAATGTAATGTAATGGACACTTCCGCTTCCAACCTGTAGGGGGACAGAAGCGGGAAAAGTGCTTTAGTGTTGTTTAAAGTGATGGTTCGGAGTAATTCACCCTAGGGTCCTTTGCACCATGACCTCGAGCCAAACACCCCCCCAGAAGCTTTTTTCACCTGGGTCTAACATTGGGTGAGTTAGCGTAGAGTAGCGTTAGCCGCTGAATAGCTTAGCGCGGGGCTAATGGACCACGTTTGTATCTCTTAAATGACCCCACTAATAATGCCCGAAATGATACCAAAGGTCTACACTAGTGTATATATAGGTTATGCACTCATAAAACGATGGATTGGAAAGTTTGTAAGTACACCAGAAGTTTATGTAAATAACACTTGCCTGCTGGCTTCTGCTCTCTGTTGTTGTTGCTGCTGCGTAAAGGCGAGTGCTTAGGGACATCTACAAATTACAACACCGAAAGAGATGCAACAAAAATATTTTTTAATTTAACTTATTTTTTAAAGTAAGTGCTGTAATATAACTAGCAGGAGACAAGTAATAATTGAGGTAAGTTTGGAGACATTACCTTATTTAATCATTAAATTAATACATATTTTTGTTGTATCTCTTTGTGTAGTAGTTTATTAATACGGCCCTAAGCACTCGTCTAACTGCAGGTAGCGCAGCAGCAGCAGCAACAGAGAGCAGAAGAGAGAGCAAGTGTTCATAAACTTCTGGTGTACTTACAAACTTTCCAATCCATCGTTTTATGAGAGCATAACCTATATATACTAGTGTAGACCTTTGGTATCATTTCGGGCATTATTAGTGGGGCGTCATTTAAGAGATACAAACGTGGTCCCGATAAGCCCCGCGTAAGCTACTCAGCGACTAACGCTAACTTTTCGCCCAGTGTTAGACCCAGGTGAAAAAAGCTTCTGGGGGGGTGTTTGGCTCGAGGTCATGGTGCAAAGGACCCTAGGGTAAATTACTACGAACCATCACTTTAAGAGAATATTTGTTGAACAAATTTTATAAATTGGTGAACTAGACTTTAAGAAGAATTTGTTGATTCAAGGAAAGTTAAAACATGTGGTTTGTGTTCCTTGATGTACCTGTAACATTTCTTATACTCTAGTAGACATTAAATAGGCTACTATATATTATATTTTAGTGCTTCCAATTTCCCCATTCAGGGCTGGGTATTAAACTTTGTTGGTAGCAACAGGTGTTGCAAACAAGTTTTTTGTTTACTTTCTTTGATCTGATATTTCCTGAATTAATTTATATTTTAGATAATTTAAGACTGTATCTCATGTAGGCAAAGTTCCTGTACAGCTGTAACATTTCTACAACATAGTATTTCTGCATCTTTGCCAAAATGAAGACTGAAAAACAACTATTTTGGTACAAACATTTACTTGCCCTCTGAGATTTACTCGCCAAACGGAAAATGTACCTGCTTTTGGCGACTGGCGAGTGTTAATTTCGGACACTGAAAGTGAGGTATCGAAAAAATTTATGGGTTTTGTTACGAGTACTGACACTTGGGTATTGTATTGGCACCTGTATCTAAAACACAAGGCTTCTTTAGGCTACCTACTCTTGGATCTCTTGGGTATTCCGGGTCTATACATAGATATGTGTATGTTCAGCTAGAGCTGGGCAATATATCAATATTATATCGATATCGTGATATGAGACTAGATATCGTCTTAGATTTTGGATATCGTAATATCGTAATATGGCGTAAGTGTTGTCTTTTACTGGTTGTAAACGCTGCATTACAGTCATTTTCTGAACTTACCAGACTGTTGTAACTGTTCTATTATTTGACTTTACCCACTTAGTCATTATATCCACATTACTGATGATTATTTATCAAAAATCTTTTTGTGAAAGCACCAATAGTCAACACTAAAATATCATCTCTGTATCGATATCGAGATATTTGGTCAAAAATATTGTGATATTTGATTTTCTCCGTATCGCCCGGCCCTATGTTCAGCTTCACAGGCATGCTGAAGACACGGACATATTCCTGCGTGTCCCTGGGCCTCTGCTCTGTTAATCCATGCTTGGTCTGACTGAATGCACACAAACTTACACTTGATGAATACTGAAGTGAGCTGTGCAGAGTGGAGGCAAGGACACCGGAGCAGCTCAGGTGTGAGTTGTGTTGCTGTGTTGAGATTAGTTGTCTCTCTGGACCAGTGACTGTTTACAACATTATTTTTTGGAGATGGAGAAGAGATGACATTTTTATTTCACCGCTGTCATCTCAGCGTGACTCGGTGCAGCGCTGAGGGACAGCTCTTCTTCTTCACTGAGTCTAATTCAGCGAGGGATGTTAATGGGGTAGTGCCTGCTCAGTAAGCGGGCTTTTGTTTTTACTGCTTCTTTGGGAGGAACGGCTGCATCTCAGCATGTCCAAGATGTTTTGTCTCCATGACAACAGTTTTTAAAGAGGTTTTCTTTGCCTCCTCTTGGCAACACTCTAGCACTGGCACTGGTGCCAGAGTCTTATCACGCTTGTTCTCTTCCTCTCCCGCCTCCAGATAAATGAACTTCCTGTGAGTGGCAGGAAGTGCAGATTAAAGATGGCACAGAGTATTTCCTGGAGAGGTGGGCAGCCAAAAGGACATGAGCTGACAGAAGGAATTTCATACCACAAAAGTGCATTGAAAATGAGAGCCAGGAGGCGGTGCTATGCTGCACAACTCACTTTGATTAGTGTGTCATTGGATAGTACTGATATTCATGTATATCTCCATGAGATTAAGACAGCTCTGTAGTATATAATTACTCATGGCAGTTTAAACATTTTAGTCTGTCTCAGTGCTGCTCCTCATTTCCATCCATCGGCTTGATACTAATTGTGGCTCTCGGCGCAGCATATGCTTACCTTGGCCTCGACATGTCAGTGATTTATCACCCTCCCCCTTCTCATTGTCCCCACGAGTTCTTTGGCTGTTCCTGGACCTCCTTCTGATTTTACATGTTCCTTCCGCATCTGTCGCCCACTCATCTTTTATTCATTCCATGGCCATCCCCTTTTTTCCTTTCTGTCTCTTTCCTTATGTACCCCTGTTACTCTGTCCTCATTTTGATTTATAAGTGATCATAGCCATGTGTTGAGCTCATATTTTAGCGGGTAAAGGAACCATCTTCAGGCCAGCGTGACTGATGATAGGTAGACTGTTAGGGACACTGATGTTTGTGTGCATCCACATTGAAAACACAAGACAGGTGGACCTAACACCATGAACACCATTGCAGTTCAACGTAGTGAACTTAAAACTTTCAGAGAGGTTTCTGGTTCAGTGGTCATTCTTTTAGAGCGTTGTTTTTGGGGCTGTCTTGGATCTTTGCTTTGTCACATTTTCATATACAGCATGTCGACGTCTTATTTAGCTTTTTAAGTATACAATAAATCACAACCGCTCATGCAAAGGACAGTGGCTGTAACCTAGGTAACAACGTCACAAAAATGTTCAGCCTAATCTAGAAAGAGAAAAAATAAAATCAACCCTTTTCTAATGAGGCAAATAACAATACATTTTGACTTATGGACGCTCTGGAGTTATTGGAAATGTTTGGATCACATGAGTCGGAAACAATCCTATGGCAGCCACCATTGGAATCTAATTCTACAAATGGTATAATACTAATAATATTAGTGTAATGTAATCTTTATCTGCAATATATAGACATGCGGAAAAAAAGGTGTGCAGCATTCGAATCGATGATTTTGAATTTGAATGTCAACGTTATGAATGATCACCTACACACACACACACACACACACACACACACACACACACACATACACACTCATATTTCCCTCTGTCACTGACCAGATTGATCTCTGCATTAATAAAGATGAAGGCCTCTCTGCAGGTGTGAGATATCAATAAGCAATAAGCGCTCTGCATTGAAACGGTAAAGGTTGATTTGCTGGAGCCTTAATAACAGTTGTTTGCTGCTGACTGCTGGTGTCGGGCACCCAGAGGATCCCGCTCGTTCTGCTGCAGTAGTTTTAAACCTTAAGGCTGCTGGATGGAGTGGATGTAGAGAGACTTTAACCCAGTTTTGTGCTAATACAGGCACAGCTGGAATCCACAGGAGCCCTCCCATACTTCCTCTTCTCGTTTAGTATCTGCATGATTGGGCCCATAAAAGTACTGACAAAATTCTAATTTCATCTGAACACAAAGGGGTGAGAATTAAATCGGCGCATAGAGGGGAAAGTATGCATGATCAAACAGAACTGTCAAAGTATTGGAACAAATGACTCTTTCGGTTTCAGTAACACAATTGTTAAATGGCTTGGAAAGGTTATTCTGTGGCTGCCTTGTAAGTGTATAATTTTCGGTCTTATGTGCTTCTAAAAATATAAGAATGCAATAAGATTCCAATTCAGAAATGTGGCATTTTCTTGTTCTTGCTCTTTGCCTGACACTGGCTATAAAAAAGATGAACTTTATACAGTACACTTTTTTTTCTCACCCCATTAATTCTCAATTTAAAAAACTGCTGTTTTTAAAAAGAAAAAATAAATAAAAAATTTCCTGCATGGAAAATCAAGGCTGGTTACTAATAAAAGACAGGAAAATACATTTATACAGGGGCACTTTAAAGACACATTCAATCGCTTCTAACTTGCAGTTTTTTAAGAGTCATTTTTAAGCAACTCTCAGTATCACCCAACACTTTGTGCATATGTTTCACATTAAAAGACTACAATTAAGAGGAGGAATTATGTCCTTTGAGCCACCCGGAGGCTTCATTGAATATAGTTGATGAGCGATAGACAACAAAGCAAAGTAGTATATATTGGAATGAATTAGTGAATAAAAACAGGGTTTTTGTTTAAAAAGAATCTCAGTAAAACAGAGTGGTGAATATAGATGGATAGATTTTTATTGATCCCAAAAAATGGGAGATAACTGTGTTGCAGCAGCAAAATATCACACAGCTCACATACAGAGTATACATTAAATAATACTTAACAATATACATTAAATAATTGAATACTACACGAGCAATATTTAAAATATATACAATTTGTAAATAAAATGTACAACTGTTTCAATAAGTTGGGGAGTAATAATGTACAACTGTTTCCCTAGTAATGATAGGATGTAGATAAACCTATTGTGCAAGGTTGTGCAAGGTGCATTCAGTGCAGTTTTGATGAATATGAGTCTTATCTCACACTCAGTGATGAAGTGTTAAAAATTTGAATTGCCTGTGGTAGGAATGATTTCCCGTAGCGGTCCGTGCGACATCGAAGCTGTCGGAGCCTCTTAGAGAAGGTGCTCCTCTGTTGGACCAGTGTGGAATGGAGAGGGTGGTCGGGGTTATCCATGGTAGATAAGTTTGTTCAGTGACCTCCTCTCCACCACAGCTTCAAATGTGTCCTGTTTGCAGCCAATCACAGAGCCAGCCTTCCTGATCAGTTTGTTCAGTCTGTTTGTATCGCTGGCTCCGATGCTGCTGGCCACAACAGACTGGTAGAACATCTCCAACATTCTGCTGCACACGTTGAAGGCATGGATGTATTAAGTTGAAGGATCTCAGCTTCCTCAGGAAATAGAGTCTGCTCATCCCTTTCTTGTAAACAGCAGTGCTGTTGACTTTCCAGTTCAGCCTGTTGTCGATGTTGACACCCAGGTATCTGTACTCCTCAACCATGTCCACATCTCCACCCAGAATGCAAAGGGGCTGCGGAGCCGTTCCCTTCCTCCTGAAGTCAATAACCATCTCTCTGGTCTTATCCACATTCAGCAGCAGGTGATTCTTACCAGACCACTCCACAAAGTTGTCCACCAGCGCTCTGTACTCTCCCTCATGTCCATCCCTTATACACCCAACAACTGCAGAGTCATCAGAGAACTTCTGTAGGTGACATGACTCTGAGTTGTACTGGAAGTCTGTAGTGTATAATGTGAACAGAAAGGGAGACAGCACAGTCCCCTGTGGAGCCCCCGTACTCACCACCACATCAGACAGAACACGGTCCAGACGGACAAACTGTGGTCTGTCAGTCAGGTAGTCAGTGATCCAGGAGACTGTGGACGCACCGACACCCATCATCCACAGCTTCTCACCTAGTAGCAGTGGCTGGATGGTGTTGAATGCACTGGAGAAATCGAAAAATGTGATTCTCACAGTGCTGCCACCACCATCCAGGTGCAAATGAGCTCGCTGCAGAAGATAGATGACACTATCGTCCACTCCCAGACGAGGCTGGTAGGCAAACTGTAGAGGGTCCAGAGAAGATCTCACCTGCGGCCTCAGGTAGGCCAAGACCAGCCTCTCCAGCACCTTCATCACATGGGATGTGAGAGCCACTGGGCGGTAGTCTTTGAGGCCAGATGGAGTGGACTTCTTGGGGACCGGGACAATATGAATTATGAATATGAAATGACTTGGTGTTGTACTGATGGATTTAGTGCTTTGGAAATGCACATTATTTTGAATTCATAAAGTCAATCAGGGAGGAAGAGTTTGCAGTCAACAGAATGAGCAGCAAATGAAAAAAGTTAAGAAATAAAGACCTGTCTGTAGTATAAGCTGCAAAAAATTATACATCATTATATATACTGATTTCTTCTCTGAACAGCAGTCAGAAGTTAGTCAACTATTACCAGATTGATTAAATCCTTAAAGTGATGGTTCGGGGTAATTTCACCCTAGGGTCCTTTGCACCATGACCTCGAGCCAAACAAGACCCCCCCTCCCAACCCCCCACAGGAGCTTTTTTCAGCTGGGCCGAATATTGGGAGAGTTAGCGTGATCAGCTGAATAGCTTAGTGCAGGCGCTAATGGATCCACGTTTGTATCTCGTAAATGACCCCACTAATAATGGCGAAATGATACCAAACTTCTACACAAGTACAAATAGGTTATGTACTCATAAAACGATGGATTGTAAAGTTTGTAAGTACACCAGAAGTTTATGTAAATAACACTTGCCTGTTGGCTTCTCGTCTCTGCTGCTGCTGCTGTTACTACCGGGCAGTAAGAGTGCTTAAGGACGTCTACAAATTACAACACTGAAAAGAGATGCAACAAAAATATTCATTAATTTAATGATTAAATAAGGTAATGTCTCCAAACTTACCTCAATTATAACTTGTCTCCTGCTAATTATACTACAGCACTTACTTTAAAAAAATAAGTTTAATAAATATTTTTGTTGGAGAAGAAGGAAAAACATTGACATCTTTTATTGTTTAGCTGCCCCGATCCTTCACAAGAGTGAAGGAACGAGAGAATGCAAGTACCAGTTTTTGGAAATTGCGAGTAATTTAACAAGCAGTGTGACAAATTATTACTCCAAGGGGGTAATAAGAAAAGTAATAACTTTTGAAATTAGGGCTGAGTAATGACTGCTGCACTACTTGAGTTATGAGCCCCGGCACTGCTGTCAAATTTTTCTTTCTCTCTCTCTCTCTCTCTCTCCCTCCCCCTCCCTTTTTTCCTTTTTCCAGCTACAATCTCTGTCAACCCCATTTTTCTGTAGGACACAATTATATGCAAGATAGTGAAGATATAAGGCTTCTTGGTCATGGTCGGCGATTGCTTTCTTTCATTTTTCCCACATTAAGTGTGCCCCGCAGCCGATGAAAGAGAACTGATGAGCTAATTCATGTAAAATGTAATGTATGGGTGGTTTTGGGTGTCATTCTGCTCAGATATCAGATATCCAGACATGTGGATAAGAAAATATTTTTGGAAAGTGTTAAGGATAAGGTATTGCACACATGATACCTCAGTGGGGGTTCTTTGTGCAGGAAATGAGCTGACATTTATTCAGTGAGCGGCTGCTGTGTTGCCTGGTGACTGAGTGTGTCTTATGATTCTGATTTAATCAATAATCCTTCAATTAATCAGTGAAATCTGTTCAGCAAGGAGCACTAAAGGATCTTGAATCCTGTTGAACATGCCAGCATGAGTTTTTTTGTTTTTCTGTACTCATTTTGTGTTGTTGTGTAGGGAGTTTTTACTTTTAAATTATTATTATTCTTTTTTTACCTTAAATATTTTACAAGCTACATCAAATATTATGGTACTCCTAGTAGTAAAAACATATGTGGTGATATTAAGTCATAACTGTGCAAGGTTTATTTTCTCATTTGTGTGCTTTGCTATTTATTTTGGCCTCGACTGGGTTGTGACTGACAGTAAGCGGTTCTAATGGAACCTCAGAAATGAACCGTCAGTTGATAGATTTATTTTGGAGAGGAAAACGTAGAAATTGGACATTGCGGTCAGAGACAGGAAGACTCTTAAGTCATCAGCTGTGGAGAAATATGCAGAGCTATGAGCTCTAAAATGAAGTGGGACATGAAGTTGTCTGAGGAACATATAATATATTAATTTTTAATAATAACTGGAATGTGCCTGGTCTGAAGTCAGAATGTCTTGCAACAAACTTTATGAAAAAGCGACTTTACATTTTTGGGGCATTGATGATGTGTTTTTTTTTTTTTTTCTTGACTGACTGAGGAAAAAATAAAAAATAAAATCAAAACTACTGATACCAAGCAGTTCATTTTCTTTAAACAAACAATCTATCATATGTTCTGTGTAATCACATTCATGAAGTTTGTTTAACCTTTTGCATGATTTAAAAAAATGTAAACAGAAGTCATGGATAGCAGAGAGAATGGTGGAGGTTTAGAGCAGAGGAAGAGGATGGGGTGTGGAGGTTTAAGGTCATTTTTAGTTAGTTTACAAGACTTAAGTCTTAATAAATGGGATACTGCATATGAAATAATAACTAGAGTTTGGACAATCTGAACACAGTTTAATGTAAAAAGTGAGCCGTTGGAAAAGTCACAGACATTTTCACATTCACACTTTCACAATATTTTTATTCTGCTCATCGACATGTAATGTAATGGACAATTGGTATAATTGAACCACAAATAACATTATCCATGATTGGAAAGGAGCTGGATGAAGACAAAATCTTATTTTTCCAGCCCCTTTTTCAGATAAAACAAACAGAAATAGATGGATTGTCGGTCACACAGACTGAAAATAAAAGAAAAAAAAAAAATCATAGTAATAAAATAATTTTAATAGAGAAGATACTTCACTTGTAATAGTATAGATTGTATTGACTGCACCGTGGCCTTGCTAAGACGGAGAAGACCGCTTTTTGCATCACATTTCCTACCAAGAGTTATCAATGGCTTCTTTTAAACATGACCACCATTCCCTAACCTTGAAAACCGTTGTTTAAGTTGTTTAAGTTGTTTAAGTTGTTTAAGTTGCCTAGACTCAAACAAATGTTAATCATAGAGGTAGCAGATAAAGAAACAGACGTATTTGTGTGTTGGGAGACACGGTGACAAACATTCGTATGGGTTATTTTAAAAGGCAGTGATAGACAGCCGGTTTTGTTTATGTTGGAGGGTCTATTGTTGTTTCAAGTTTTATGATGAGCATTTTTGCAGTGTCATACCCTTGGGTTAGGATATTTATGGGAATCCTCTCTTGGTGCTGTTGATGATGTCAGATCAAACTGCATCATACCTCTAAGTCACCCTGAAACAGTTTGAATGTATTAATTAAAAGTATAATTTATGAGCCTTGAGTTGTGGCATGGGATGTTCAGTCATTCAACATTGGTTTACTTTTGAAATCCCCTACAGCGCTTGTTGAATGCACCTGTGATGTAGCCTTACCTTGTTTATCCCAGTCTCTGTCGAGCTTAT
Source organism: Perca fluviatilis (assembly GCF_010015445.1). Lineage (NCBI taxonomy): Eukaryota > Metazoa > Chordata > Actinopteri > Perciformes > Percidae > Perca > Perca fluviatilis. Next base: position 20,938,190 of record NC_053126.1, on the reverse strand, counting down.
CGTTACTAGGAGGAGCCTCTGAAGGCATCAACAGTCTGGGCTGTTTTGTCACCTGCACACTAAAGGAAGTCTGCCTTTCTTTGTCAGCAGGGCGTTGATTGACATGCTGTGTATCCTGCTGCCGGTGAGCCGTGTAGTTTTCAGTTTACAACCTTCAAATCATCCCAGTCTTTATGTTTGGAGTGTCAGTAGGCGGCCTGCTGAGTCCTTAACTAAACTGCTTGATGAGCTTGCCTAGGATACCGTTGCCCTCAACTTATCACATATAAGAGTCTCTTAGCCTCCAGTCTGAGCCCCGAGGTCTGCAGCCCTGCTTGTTCTTGTCCTTTTGGCTCGCTGCTGTGAGTGATTCAGACCCAGAGCGCAATCAGCTTGCTGGTTGGCCCGAAAACCAGTGAAGCTTCTGTGCCTCGGGCTTGAATTTAAGCTGCTCTGACGCAGGCCATGTTCTGCAGCTAACATTAGATGCATAGCTTCAACGCTTGTGTTCCAGCAAACCAACACAGAGCAGACACAGGTTTATACGGTCAACCTGGAGCTCCATCAGTTATTCATCGTCCTCCATCTGTAGACTTTACCGAGGTGTAAATTAACTCACTTTGTGATCCGATAGCACAGCTTCCTGTGTGGTATGTGACTTGGCTTTCCTCTTTCATCTTGCTCCAACCTTCATCTTGTCCTCCTCCCTCCTCCCTCTTTCATTTATCTCAGCCTGAAGTGGTAGAGGGTGGCACTGGGGCGTTTTCTCAATCTCGTGCTCCTCTCCTGGGCCGCTGTCCTGTGGGATTTTCACGGTAGTGGTGTTTTGGAGAATAATTTTCTCCACTTCCATCATTTTCTTTCTTTTGTCCCTTTTATCTCCGTTCCCCACAGCTCCATTCACCTGCAGCTCTGAAAAGCCATGAATACTACTGTTCCCATGATGCTGTTATCTGTTTGCTTTGCTGAAAGGCATTTAGTAAACAGGAGCATAGTGAGGAATTTTAACCAGGGTTGTGACAAGTGTGTTTGACCCTGGTCGTACGACGTGGCTCCAGAAAAATAACAAATGACACCAACAGCAAGCCATCACAAACTATCTTTACCCTGAATCTGAAATTTAGATCGTCACTCCTTTTGAAGACAAACCATGTTTTCTCCCAGCATCCTCCTGCCTCTCTCCCTCCCCGGCCCCCCCACCCCCAAAAAAAAAAAAAAACCCTTTTTTGTATTTTTTTTTTTTTTTTTAAATTTTAAAAAAAAAAAAAAAACAGAGGAGGAAGACAAATAAAAAAGAAGGTAGAAAACCTGCATGCTTGAAACGGGTTCTCTGTGTGTGCTCAGACACAAATTTTGTGTTATTGCTGTAGATCTGCTCTCATTACAGACTTGTGCCCATGGGGCATGGAGTGATGATTGCTGTTCTTTGCAGCCAGGCAGGCAGACAACCATTTATATAGTGAAAGATTTGCATAAAATTTAGGAAAATGAAGGAATGCACTCTGAAGCAACATCATATTATTTCTGTTTATGGTGTACAAGGTTTAAACATTTCTTTCCTCATCACTTTTGTTGTTTTACGTCTGTTTTTTTGTGTGTTTGATCATGGTGTCTGTTCGCCCTCTGACTGACTCACCTGCAGTTATTCTAATTATTGTGAATTCATACCAGCTGGCCAGTGATGATTAGGAGGACCATTTTTCCGTCTGTCAGGTTCAGTGTCCTCTGTCATATTATATACAGTGTTGGGAAATTTCACTTTCTACATGAACTAGTTCAAAGTTCAGTTCACAAATTTTAAAATGAACTAGTTCAGTTCATAGTTCATACTTAAAAATTTTGAACTAAGTTCACAACTCCAAAAGTGAACTAGTTCATAGTTCTTTTTTTCCTTATGTTGCTTCAGTTCAACGTGCCGTTTCAGGTTTGCTGTGGATGTGACTGAAGTGCGGATTTTCTTTTTGAAAGCCAGCGGGCAAAGTTGGCACAGAAATGTAAGATTTTTCCCATCCTCACCGACCTTGTCATAAAACTGGTTTAAATTATCATACGACGCCTCCTTGCTGCTTTGTCTCCTCCATGCTGCTTTTTGTTTTGATGACGCATGCGGCGGTGCGACACTGGTGGCTGGTGTTGGCAGATTGGGTGTTTTTTTCCCGCTACATATTAAGGCCTGTTTACGGTGTGTTTTAGCCGGGTTTTCGCCTGGAAGGCTCTATAGAAATCTGGCACCCTATTGAACGAAGTTAAACTGAGAGAGCATGCCATTCACAGACACCAGAATGAACGAGTTCACAGTAACGTTCATCGGGCAGTAATTCACGTTCGCCCAAAATATGAATGAGTTCATGAACTATCGTTCAATGAACGCGTTCAGGCACAACACTGATTTTATATATATACATACATACATACATACATACATACAGTACAGGCCAAAAGTTTGGGCACACCTCATTCAGTTTCCTTTATTTTCATGACTATTTACATTGTAGATTCTCACCGAAGGCATCAAAACTATGAATGAACACATATGGAATTATGTACTTAACAAAAAAGTGTGAAATAACTGAAAACATCTTATAAAAAAACATCGTCTTATATTTTAGATTCCTCAAAGTAGCCACCCTTTGCTCTGATTACTGCTTTGCACACTCTTGGCATTCTCTTGATGAGCTTCACGAGGTAGTCACCTGAAATGGTTTTCCAACAGTTTTGAAGGAGTTCCCAGAGATGCTTAGCACTTGTTGGCCCTTTTGCCTTCACTCTGCGGTCCAGCTCACCCCAAACCATCTCGATTGGGTTCAGGTCCGGTGACTGTGGAGGCCAGGTCATCTGGCGCAGCCCTTAAAGAGCCTGGAGGTGTGTTTGGGGTCATTGTCCTGTTGAAAAATAAATGATGGTCCAACTAAACGCAAACCGGATGGGATGGCATGTCGCTGCAGGATGCTGTGGTAGCCATGCTGGTTCAGTATGCCTTCAATTTTGAATAAATCCCCAACAGTGTCACCAGCAAAGCATCCCCACACCATCGCACCTCCTCCTCCATGCTTCACGGTGGGAACCAGGCATGTAGAATCCATCCGTTCACCTTTTCTGTGTTGCACAAAGACACAGCGGTTGGAACCAAAGATCTCAAATTTGGACTCATCAGACCAAAGCACAGATTTCCACTGGTCTAATGTCCATTCCTTGTGTTTCTTGGCCCAAACAAATCTCTTCTTGCCATAATATGAATTCTAACAGTTGTCCAATAGGGCTGTCGGCTGTGTATCAACCTGACTTCTGCACAACACAACTGATGGTCCCAACCCCATTAATAAGGGAAAAAATTCCACTAATTAACCCTGACAAGGCACACCTGTGAAGTGAAAACCATTTCAGGTGACTACCTCATGAAGCTCATTGAGAGAACACCAAGGGTTTGCAGCGCTATCAAAAAAGCAAAGGGTGGCTACTTTGAGGAATCTAAAATATGACATGTTTTCAGTTATTTCACACTTTTTAGTTTTTTTGTTAAGTACATAATTCCATGTGTTCATTCATAGTTTTGATGACTTCAGTGAGAATCTACAATGTAGATAGTCATGAAAATAAAGGAAACGCATTGAATGAGGTGTGTCCAAACTTTTGGCCTGTACTGTATATATATATATATATATATATATATATATATATATATATATATATATATATATATATATATATATATATATATATATAATCCACCATCTAACACCGCAAGAAAGTTTCAGCTTTGTTTGTTGCCGATAAGCACTTCAGCACACTTGTTGCCAAATCCGAACCAGTGTCCCATCATCTAAAATGCAGAGTAGAGGCTGCCAGCCTGCTTGGCAGAGTTTTTGTTTGCATGCAGTAATTATACCAATGTCTCAAACTTAATGTGGTAATGTTATATTGATGTGAAAATGCTGCGCTTAACACCTTTAAATATACATGCCAGCATATATAATCAAGCGCGCACACACAAACACTTGTCCTTTGCTTCTATAGAAATCTTAGCAGCATCACCATTTTCTTCTCAAGACAGACATGGCAATTAAGCTAATCAAGGAAATGTCAAAGAAAATACACATCACAGTAGTCAAATGCGTAAACTGTCAAAGCAGCCATTAAAGAGGTAATCACAAACACCATCAGTGATATAATTACTATAAAATCATTAAGGTATTTAAAAACATGAGAGTTTGTGAGAATATGTGTGTATTTTGTGTGGCTAAGCCTTCTTTAATGCGGTAATCTCGGTCCTCCACCTTCCTAAGGGACACGGCTGCAGCACAGAGGGTTGGCTGGATGTGGTTTTAATTCCACTCTGCGTTCATTGGTAATTGAATTCATTATAAGGACAGCGGGCCAATTCTACAGTTATTTTGCAGTCATTCGAGGTTGCTAATTAGAAATTAGCTCAAACGTTGTGGCGCGTAGCCCTCAGGGAGTGTCGTCGCCAGTCAAAATCTCTTACATACCTACCAACAGCTCTTAATTACTGCCACAGCTTTGCAGATAAACGCACTTTTATCATTATCCCAGTGCTGAGTGGTGATACGACATCACCCACTGCCCACACAGTTAACATACTCTTAATGTAAAGACTTTGTGGTGTCCATATGGAGCCCTTTAAAGCTTCAGGTTCCTATATACGTAAGGGGAAGGCAGCTGAATGGATTTCCAGGAGTTTCAACAAGGTTCTATAGCATGAAATACAAGATTTATTTTTTTCCATCTCAGGGTGTAAGGGATTTCATGCTCAGAGGCTCCCAGAGGAGGGCCGAGGCTCAGGAAATTGTAGTAGCACTGTTATTTCTTTTGTTACATCGAGGGAATGAAGCACTGTGAGAGAGGAGAGGGATTGATCGAGAGGAGTTTCTGTGGCACCTTACAAAGTCTTGAAATTAAATTTTCCAAATAAAATTTTATATATGTAAAAATACAGAGTTTTTTATTTTGTTTCTGTACGTGTCAAAACACCTACATGCTTGTTCAGTTTGTTATTGTTTGTATAGGTAAAATCAGTTTGAAATTTTAGGTGACAATGATTATAAGTTATATATAAAGTTAGATTTCTGTAACTTGAGAAACCGAGGGACGGAGACACAATAAAAAGTGAGAAATGCGAAGATTGCATGTTTTGGAAATGTTCTCTGTTCAAGCACCACAGGCGATGTGGATACTGGAGTGATGAGAGGTAATTGATCAATGGAGAGTCATCAGGAAGAGACAATCCTTGAGCTGCAAAGCAGAGGATTAAAATGGATGTCAGTTGGTGGTATATGAACAAATTCTCTGACTTTTCAAAGGTGCTCTAAGCGATGTCACGTGTTATTTCATTTCAATTGTTTATTTAGATAGGGACAGTGCATATTAATGGACATCAGTACAAGTACACAATGTAAATATGCTAGAGTTAGCACCATAGCTAATTTTCATCTATTGTCCCCAGACAGATAGTTAAAAAGTAAAACATAAAAACAGTAACAAGCATGCAACACCCTCATAGTTTGAGAGGCAATTCAATTCAATTTTATTTATAGTATCAAATCATAACAAGAGTTATCTCAAGACACTTTACAGATAGAGTAGGTCTAGACCACACTCTATAAATTCCAAAACCCCAACAATTACAGTAATTCCCTCAAGAGCAAACATTAGCAGTGGCTATTGTGACAGTGGCAAGGAAAAACTCCCTTTTAGGAAGAAACCTCGGCAGACCCAGACTCTTGGTAGGCGGTGTCTGACGGGGCCGGTTGGGGGTGTGATGAACAGTGGCAAATAATAGTCACATTAAAAATAATGGAACAGTGACTTCGAAGGTCATAGTGGAAGTTCATGTCATAGCAGGGCACATCGTGTCATACTGAGTAGTGCAGTCTCCTATACCGGATCCTGACTACTCTGTGCGTATGAACATCACAGCAGGACGTTGCGGGATGTAACGTGGCGCTGCAGAGCATGGGTGGATGCAGCGGACGCAGCAGGACGCAGCAGGACGCAGCCGGGAATTGAGCTATGCTCTGCGATTCTCTGCAATTCCCGGCTGCGTCCTGCTGTCTCGAGAAGAAACATAAGGACTCCGGGGAGTAAACTCCCCAGAGCTAGGTTAGTAACAAGCATTTCTGGGACAGGATGCATACAAAAGGAAACAAGTGAAAACAGAGATGAGAGAGCAGCTCAGTGTGTCATAGGAAGGAAGGAACTTCCCCGGCAGTCTAGAATTATAAAAGCATAACTAAGAGAGGCAGGTTAGAGAGGTACCTGGTCGGGCTAGAACTCTCCCCAACTGGATCGGGCTGTACTGGCCATTATTGATTATATGATAAATAAAACTGATGACTACAAAGAGAAGTAGATGGGCCGGTTAGGCGGACGCTGCAACTCCTCACTCCTAACTATAAGCTTTATCAAAGAGGAGGGTTTTCAGTTTACTCTTAAATGTGGTGACTGTGTCTGCTCCTCGAACCCAAATTGGGAGCTGGTTCCACAGGAGCGGAGCCTGATAGCTGAAGGCTCTGGCCCCCAGTCTACTTTTAGAGACTCTAGGAACCACAAGTAGCTCTGCATTCTGGGAGCGTAGTGCTCTACTAGGACAATAAGGTACTAAGAGCTCTTCTAGGTATGATGGTGCTTGACCATTTAGAGCTTTGTAGGTCAGGAGGAGGATTTTAAATTCGATCCTAGATTTCACAAGAAGCCAGTGCAGAGAAGCCAATACAGGAGAAATATGATCTCTTCTCTTCGTTCTCGTCAGAACACACGCTGCAGCTAGGCCTGTCACGATAGTTAGATAGTCAATAAATCAATTAATCGCACGATAAAAAAAATGAGCTCGATAATTTTTCCGGGCCGCGAAAATTTCCATTTGCATGCTTGTTTGTTTTTCTCGTCTCTCTCTACCAAAGAGACTGGAGGACCACTCTCGGTTCCTTAGCATAACGAGGAGTGAACCCTCTTGTCAGTCGCATGGTCTTTGTGGGGGCGGGACTCCTGGCGGAGAGAGAGGGAGAGAGAGAGAGAGAGACAGACAGAGACAGAAAACGCTAGTTGAGAGTTGGAGCAGGGTTTTCCGCAGCACTTTGCAGTTAATGCGCCGTCAAAAAACTAAAAAGTATGAGCGATATCAACCGTGTTACTCGGCGTCCCGTTTTCTCCCTTTCATTCCAAACCACACAGCTGACAACCTGCAGGTGGAGGCGGTGGAGACAGGCTCGGACATACAAGCGGTTTCAGGAAAGTGGCTGCATGTGTCCGACAATGCACAGAACATTAACGGTACAAGCGAGTGTGGAAAGTATGTCAGAGGTGTGTGTGTGTGTGTGTGTGTCGGCCCGCCCCGCCCCCACGAAGCTCCGACCTGCAGAGGAGCAGATGCCGCACCTTCGCCAAAATGAAGACTGAATAACAGAACTATTTTGTCACAAACGACAATTCCACAACTGTACATCAGCGTGAAAGACGACATACTAAAGGAGATCAAAGACGTATTGTGGATATTTAAAATGTCTTACAGTTCCAGTGTTAAATATTCTTTAGAAATAAGTGTATTGATCTTTGAAAAAGTGTACCTGCATTATTATGCCATTATCATTAGATGCAAATTGGTCTCTCAACGACAATATTATCGTTTATCGCAATAATTTCTGGGACAATTTATCGTCCAGCAAAAGTTGTTATCGTGACAGGCCTAGCTGCAGCATTTTGTATCAGCTGGAGAGTCTTAAGGGACTTATTTGAGCAACCTGATACTAAGGAATTGCAGTAGTCTAGTCTAGAAGTAACGAATGCATGGACTAGTTTTTCAGCATTGTTTTGAGACAGGATATTCCTAATTTTGGCAATGTTACGAAGATGGAAAAAGGCTGTTCTTGAGGTTTGTTTTAAGTGGGCATTGAAGGATATATCCTGATCAAAAATAACTCCTAAATTTCTGACAGTAGTGCTGGAGGCCAGGGCAATACCATCCAGAGTAGCTATATCTTTAGATAATGAAGTTTGGAGGTGCTTTGGTCCCAGCACAATAACTTCAGTTTTGTTTGAGTTTAACATCAAGAAATTGTGGGTCATCCAGGATTTTATATCTTTAATACACGCTTGAAGTTTAGCTAACTAACCACTTTCATCTGGCTTAATTGGCAGATATAATTGGGTGTCGTCCGCGTAACAGTGAAAGTTAATTGAGTGTTTCCTAATAATATTACCTAGAGGAAGCATATATAAGGAAAATAGAATGGGTCCAAGCACTGAGCCTTGAGGAACGCCATGGCTAACTTTAGCATACTTGGAGGGTTTATCGTTAATGTTAACAAATTGGGATCGCTCAGAGAAATAGGACTTAAACCAGCTTAGTGCGATTCCTTTAATGCCAACTAAGTGTTCCAGTCTCTGTAACAGGATGGTATGGTCAATAGTGTCGAATGCAGCACTAAGATCTAATGAAACAAGTATGGAGACAAGTCCTTTGTCAGCAGCAGTTAGAAGGTCGTTAGTAATTTTCACCAGTGCCGTCTCTGTGCTATGATGCATTCTAAATCCTGACTGAAAGTCTTCAAATAGATTGTTCCTATGTAGAAAGTCATGTAGTTGGTTAGCGACTACCTTCTCAAGGATTTTGAGAGAAAGGGAAGGTTAGATATAGGTCTATAGTTGGCTAAGACTTTGGGATCGAGGGTAGGTTTTTTCAGAATAGGTTTATCACAGCTATTTTAAATGACTGCGGTACATGACCTGTTAATAAAGACAAATTGGTCGTGTTTAATATTGTGGTGTTGACCACAGGTAGTGCTTCTTTAAGTAGCCTCGTTGGAATAGGGTCTAAGAGACAGGTAGTTGGCTTGGCTGAAGAGACCTTTAACATTAATTGTTGAAGGTCCATAGGATAAAAGCAGCTTAAGTATGTATCAGGTCTTATCGTTCTCTCCAGTCCTCCTGCGCACAATGGTGAGCTGTTAGAAGTTGAGGGTGAAAGGTGATGAATTTTATCTCTAATTGTTATAATTTTATCATTAAAGAAGGTCATGAAGTCGTCACTACTCAGAGCTACAGGAATAGATGGCTCAGTAGAGCTGTGGCTATCTGTCAGCCTGGCTGCAGTGCTGAAAAGAAACCTTGGGTTGTTCTTATTTTCTTCTATTAGTGTTAAGTAATAGTCTGATCTGGCAATTCTGAGGGCCTTCCTATAGGTTTTCAGACTATCTTGCCAATCCACACGAGATTCTTCCAGTTTAGTGGAACGCCATTTACTTTCAAGTTTTCGTGAGATTTGTTTTAATTTGCGAGTTTGGGAGTTATACCAAGGTGCTAATTTCCTTTGCTTCATCGTCTTCTTTTTGAGAGGAGCGACCAAGTCTAAAGTTGTCCGTAGGCAGGCCGTAGCAGTGTCTACGAAGTTATCAATTTGGGAGGGACTAAAGTTAACATAAAGGTCCTCTGTTAAATTAAGGCACGACATTGAGTTAAGTGCTGTTGGAATATCTTCCTTAAATTTAGTTATAGCACTGTCAGATAGGCATCTAGTGTAGAAACTTTTATTTAATTTCTTATGGTCTGGTAATAGGAATTCGAAAGTCATTAAAAAATGATCTGATAGTAAAGGATTCTGCGAAAATACTATTAAATCTTCAATTTTGATTCCATACTCTAGCACAAGGTCGAGGGTGTGGTTAAAACGGTGCGTGGCCTCATGCACATTCTGACTGAAACCAATTGAATCTAGTAGTGAGTTGAAAGCAGTACTAAGGCTATTGCTGTCATCGTCCACATGGATATTAAAATCACCTACAATAAGTACTTTGTCTGATTGAAGGACTATGCTTGATAAGAACTCAGAGAATTCAGATAAAAATTCAGAATACGGACCTGGTGGGCGGTAAACAACAACAAATATAATTGCCTGTACCGTTTTCCACGTTGGGTGTTGAAGATTAAGAACAAGGCTTTCAAACAAGTTATAATTTAGTTAAGGTTTAGGATTAATTAACAGGCTTGAGTCGAATATGGCTGCAACTCCCCCTCCTCGGCCTGAGCCTCGTGGAATTTGAGTATTATTATGACTGGGAGGAGTGGCTTCATTTAGACTAACATATTCATCGTGGCTCAGCCATGTTTCGATGAGAAAAAATAAATCTATTTGGTTATCTGATATCAATTCGTTTACCAATATTGCTTTAGAAGACAGAGATCTAATGTTTAATAGTCCACATTTGATTTTCCTATTCTGTTCTGTCAGTGCAGTGGTTGTTTTAATTCCAATTAGGTTGTTGAGTATAGCACCTCTTTCGTTTATGTTAATCGAGCTCAGTCGGGGAACAGACACCGTGGTTATGGGATTATGAACGGGTGGTTGTTCCAAAGGAGCAAGCACAGAGGAGCACAGTCAATCATAGTTCTGAGTGTGCAAGGCGTGGTGAAAAATTCTCAAGGAGCACCTGGTTTCCGCGTGTATTGGGATGGGTCCCATCCCTGCTGTACAGGGAGCCACGTTTCCAAAACAGATTAAAATTGTCAATAAAACCTAGCTTGTGAATGCTGCATGTAAGCTGGAGTCAGGTGTTAAGGGAGAGTAGCCTGCTAAAAAGGCGTGATCTGCGACCTAGAGATGGAAGTGGGCCCGAGATAAAAACCGACTTCCAAGTGCTTTGTAAAGCCTCAATGAGAGTGGTAAATTCTTTCTTTGTGCGTTCAGATTCCTGATAGGACATGTCGTTGTGTCCACAGTGGACCACGATGCGTTTAATAGAGGTCGGGAATGAGGGTGTCAGATCCACAACTTTAGCCAGGATGTCTGCAACTTTGGCTCCAGGAAAGCAGTGTGTGACAGCATTATGAAACGTTAAACCTCTGGTGATGGAGTCACCGATAATTACTGTGGTTGAGGGTAAGAGCGGACGAGGGGTGAGGGGGTGTGGATGGCCGGTGATGGGAGCAAAACAGTCAGCGTCGGTTACAATTTGACAAGAGAAAGAAGAGGACGATTGCTTACCGTTTGGTTGGGGAGGTTGTTTTTGAGGAACGTTGTCATTTGGCCGGTCCAGGCAGTGTAGACCACCAGATCGTCTGGCTACCGCGTCCATCAGAAGCTGTAGCCGTGGGGTAGCGGTCCTCTTCTGTGGCGGCGGCTGGTCAGTCTGCTTTGAAGCGGAAGGAGGCTGGTGAACCGCGTCGGCCGCTGCTAGGTCCGACTCTGACAGGGCACTGAAACGGTAGGAAAGGCTGAGGGCAAGATGGAGCCCTACTCGATGCTCTCTTTTGGCCGCAAACCACCTCAGTCCACGGTGGCTTAATGATCGGTGTCGAGCAGGGAGATAGGTGTTGGCTGGCGGTTGGGTCCCATAGCGCAGTATCCTGAAAGGCCGCCGTGAGCGATGAGATCCGGAGTGACTGGTTATGAGCCACGTCCAAGAAGGCGACCCAGAGTATATTTCTAGAAGGGGTAGAAACAGGCAGGGATGTGGCTGTGTGGTGTAAAGTTGCTGGCGGCTCTCTGTTTCCCGCCGGCTGCTGTCGCTTGTGGATGACGTCGACGTTGTCGCAGTCGGTACCTTTAGGTTGGATGGAATTCAAAGGCAAGACAAACACTAACAACAACAGTCCAGACAAAATACAACAGAACATTTAAATGTCACATGTATTACACAGTCCCCTTTGGTGGAGGCCCTTGTAATACCACCACTCTCAATGCTTTGAAAGAAGTCATTCAGTGGGGGAGGGACTCGATTATGTACAGCCTTATATACAAAACAGGCATACTTAAAGGTCCCATGGCATGACATTTTTTTTTAACATTAATATGAGTTCCCCCAGCCTGCCTATGGTCCCCCAGTGGCTAGAAATGGCGATAGGTGTAAACTGAGCCCTGGGTATCCTGCTCTGCCTTTGAGAAAATGAAAGCTCAGATGGGCCGATCTGGAATCTCCTCCTTATGAGGTCATAAGGAGCAAGGTTACCTCCCCTTTCTCTGCTTTGCCCGCCCAGAGAATTTGACCCACCCATGAGAAAGAGAGAGACATCATGGCTTTCAAATGAGCAAAGTGGCAGTTGATCAAGGCCACACCCCCACTCCCCCCATCACCCCCCCCTCTCTCCTCCTCAATAGCTACAGACACAGAAATGGCACATCCTAAGGAAAGCTCATTGTGGGACTGGCTCTAGTGGCTGTAATTCTGCACCAAGGCTGAATTTCGGGAAAGAGACTTCAGATACAGTATTAGGGGACCACTAAGGTCTATATAAAAGCATCCAAAGAGCACCATGTCAAAGGTTAAAGGTTAAAGGGTTAAAGGGTCACTTTATTATCCCCGAGGGGCAATTTGCATTACAGCCAGCAGTAACAAATAACAAATACCAAACAGCAACAAAGAAACACAACAACAGTATAACATAATTAAAATTTGGATTCACAGGATACTATTAACAATGGGGATAACAGCAGGGATGAATGATCTTTTAAATCTCTTCGTCCTGCATCGCGGCAGACTATATCTACCCGGAGGGTAGCAACATAAATTCACCCCACAAGGGATGACTCGAATCAGCCAGGATGGCTCTCGCCTTTTTCAAAGATCTGGCCTTATATAGGTCATGAAGGCCATCTAACGGTGTGCCCGCAATTTTGCTGCACACCTTCACGATACCTTGCATTCTATATTTTTCTTTAATAGAAAGTGACCCGTGCCAGCAAATAAAAGTAAAAGTAAGAACTGATTCAATAAAACAAGAGTAAAACATTTTCATAAAAACAGTGTCGACATTGAAACTGCGAAGCTTACGAAGAAAATACATGCGCTGATGTGCTTTTTTACACACAGCATCAACATGGGACTCAAAGCACAGTTTACTGTCGATCACAGTCCCAAGATATTTGTACTGCTGCACTAGTTCAACTGGTTGATTGTCCATTACAACCGGGGAAATGACAGCGGGATTTCTTCTGAAGTCAATGCACATCTCTTTCGTTTTTGCCACATTAATGTTTAAAAAGGAGGATTTACACCAATCAATAAAATCATTGACTACCGGACCATGTTCAGAGTCGTCACTGCTGAGGAGGGACACAATGACAGAATCATCCGCAAATTTAATGATGTGGCGCCGTTCCTGATGGCTTTGGCATTCATTTGTATATAAAACAAATAAAAGAGGAGAGAGGACACAGCCCTGGGGGGACCCAGTAGAAGATAAAAGGGCATCTGATAAAACACTGTTCACTTTAACCCGTTGTGACCTCACTGTTAAAAAATCCATCAGCCAGCAGATCAGTCCATTATCAATGTTATGAGCGTTCTTCAGTCTGTCTGCTAAGACATGGGGCTGAATACAGTTAAAAGCGGAGGAGAAGTCAATAAATAGTAGACGAACAAGGGACTTGGCCCCCTCAAGATGTTTAAAAACCATGTTTAAAAGTGTCCTTGTTGCATCGTCCACACCTCTGCCCGGCCTATAGGCAAACTGGAGAGGGTCTAACTTATCCCGTACAGTGTCCAAAAGGGCATCCTTCACTAGCCTTTCAAAAATTTTCATGACAAGAGATGTAAGTGCCACTGGTCTGAAGTCATTGAGGGTCTTAGGAGTTTGAATCTTAGGCACAGGAACAATTATTGAGTCCTTCCAAAGACAAGGGACCTTATGCAGCTGTAAGGACAATTGAAAAATGAAGCAGAAGATGTCTGCCAGCTGGACAGCACAGTTCTTCAGAACCCGACCCCCGATCCCAATCGGGACCTGGACTTTTCCTTTCTTTGACACCCCGTAGGAGTTTCGAGACCATGAATTTATCAATGGGCACAATATTATTTACATGATTACAGTCTACATTTTTTAAAACGGACATCTCCTCACTAAAATCTTGAACATTAAACCGATTATAAAAAACATTCAGTTCATTAGAAAAGTCCAGGTCGGTTTTCCCATTGTGAGAAATAGTACACTTTTTGGACTGCAAACCCATCATGGTTTTCACGCCGTCCCATGCAGGACGTGAATTTCCAGTGCGCAACAATTTTTCCACTTTGTCTTTATATACGCACTTGGCAAGCTTAAGTTCCTTCTTCACTTGTTTTGATAATGCCATGTGCTGTATCATGTCGCCCTGATTGAAGCAAATGTTCCTCTGGTTGATTATGCTTTTGACCGATTTGGAGACCCAAGGTTTATTATTTGGATAAATTATTATTATTATTTGGAGATGGGTTTACGGGGGATGATCATGTCCTCACAGAAAGATATATAGGCAGACACAGTTTCTGTCAGTTCATTTAAATCCAGACAGGCATTTTTGAAGACATCCCAATCAGTGCCAGTAAAACAGTCCTGGAGACACAGAACGGAATCTTCCGTCCATACCGGAACAAATCTTTGTTCCGCCTTGTGCCTCTTCAGGACCGATTTGTATGTCGGAACCAAATAAACAACATTATGGTCTAACGTTCCAAGAGGGGCTCTACGAAGGGATTTGTAAGCCCCCTTAACCGTCCCATAACAAAGGTCTAGACACTTCGAGTGACGGGTCGGACAAGTGACATACTGGTAAAAGTTACAGAGAGACTTCCCCGGTTTACAATGATTAAAATCACCCATTATTAGGATCGGCGCGTCCGGCGTAATCCTCTGAAGCCGCTGCACACATCTGGTCATGGCTTGAGTAGCCATATCAACGTTAGCCTTCGGGTGAATATAAACAAGAGTCACAAATAATTGGGGGAATTCCCTCGGAAGATAAAAAGGACGTAGGGATACAGAGAGGAGTTCAATGTCCGATGTACACAGTGACTCTCTGACAACCACTGTGTTCCACCAGCTATTGTTGACATACAGACACAGACCCCCGCCAAGTGACTTACCGGTCACTGCAGAGTCTCTGTCCAAACGGTAGGGAACTCCGAAGCCATCGATCTCCAGATCAGACTGTATGTCGTGTTCCTTAAGCCATGTTTCTGTGAAGGCGAGAAGACAGGCACTGCTATACTCCGCCAGGAACTTGACGTTTGCCTGAAGCTCGTCCACTTTATTCCGGAGTGACTGGACATTAGCGAGGATGACTGTGGGAAGGGGGATCCGCTTGTGTCCCTGTCTCTTGAGCCTCTGGCGCACACCGCCGCGTCTCCCTCTTTTCCTCGATGTCGGCTTCATCCGGGGTGCCCTGTTCCTGTTGACTGCATAGGGGTCCGGTAGCCGGAGGATCTCTGGGGGGATAACTGCGGAATAGTCCACGGAGCCTACACCGGTGCTGTGCAAAAGCAGCAGGAACTCCCGACTATACTGGAGAGGATCTCCGTACACCAAAAGTCTGTGTAAAAAGTGACATGACAGTGTCAACAAGAAAAAGAGGCCTGTCAAATTCAGGTGAGTCATCATGTTGCCTCCGTTCGTATGCAGATCAGTCCAGTAATGGTTAGTAAAACAATAACAAAAGACAGACAGGACAGGTTAAGAACCGCGGTTAAAAACTGGCAAAATAAACACGTAGTTTAAAAACCAGATTAAAACACAGTTTTCAATACAACTACTTTCACACACTGCTGCTGCGTGTCGCCATGCGTGTTGCCACTACCAGCGCCATGGGACCTTTTAAAAAAAAATTTAATTCTCAAAACTCAAAATGCATTTTTTAAGAACACACTGTAAAAAAAATAAACGGTCTCTGTAGACAGCCCAGGCTCCACAAATGGCAACAAAAACAAACTGCGCCAACCTGCACCATGAAACATAACAAACAGTGTTCCAGCCAGTGACCGACAAGAAGGATTTGGGGGTTAGTGCGCGGAAGGGAGGGGGAGGGGACGGGATGAGGAGGAAGGAGGGACGAGCTAGCCTCCGTTATGTTTGACAACAAGAGGTGACATCACCCAACATCGCTTACAGCACCTTTAAGGAAAAGCCAAAGCATCAGATTGTAACACGGGAAACTGATTGTTTCTCGTTTCCAACCAAAGTTGTATTTTTAAAGCATGACCACGATCGTTTCCTACTGTATTACATATATTTTTGTTAACTTAACCTAACCCTAATGAATTGGTAATTTTAACTCAAACCACAACGTTTCCCTTACCTTGACAATAGGGCTGAACAATTTTTGAAAATAATCTAATTGCTATTTTTTTTCCCAAATATTGCGATTGCGATTCGATATGCGAATATTTTTTTAAGCTCTTTGTCTTCTGTATTATTCAACAAAGACAAACAATAAATCATTGTATAGTATGAACAACACACAACTACACACTAGACAGTTAAATAAGTAAAAATATAGTGTGTTAAATAAAATAAAATAAAATAAATAAATAAAAATATTGTGTGTGTGTATATATATATATATATATATATATATATATATATATATATATATATATATACACACACACACACACACACACGGTGTATTTTTTACAGTCCACAGAGAGGAGCCCCTCGTGAATTTGCATGCCGTGTGCACATCGTCAACGTTGGACTTGCCCAGAGAGGCTATCGTTATGTTAGTTGCTAGTGTTCTTGCCGTGGGATTAACTGTACTAATAAAACAGTTGAAACACCGCGGCCACGCTGCTGTGAAAGCTCCCCGAACATCATTTATCAGTTTGATTGTTACACCTCTCAGTGGCAGCTCCTCCACTCCATATATTTATAACGGAGCTAACTGCTAATCAGAGCTAGTTGCCAGCCGAGCCTTCAGTTCTTACTGTCTGTTAACTGCATGTATGGACTCGAGCCCAAACAAAACCCTTCATTTTATTAAAATGGCTTTAAGTTTTAAACTTAAACTCAGAGTTGTTTGAATGACAGAAATCAGCTCAAGGTACGGCGCAGCATTAGTGCTAAGTTGCTGCTTTCTCTGCGGAGTGCAGACTGATTTGCTCTTGCGAGTCATGTGACCAAATCGCAGCCTTTGCGATTAGGAAATCACGTTTTAACATATTGCGATATTATCGCAAATGCAATTAATCGTTCAGCCCTACTTGACAAGGTGCTTATTTTAACCCAAGCCATGATCTTTTTGTCATTTTTGTGCCTAAATCGAACCAAACATTAACCAGACTGTTGAGACATTGTAAAAGAGATGTATTTGTCAGTGATATGACCTGGGTCACAACCTGGGAACGCAATTACCTCATGAGAGAGAGAGAGAGAGAGAGAGAGTTTGATAACATTAAAAATAAAGTTAGGCTTTGCTGGCGGCTTCCTGACTCATTTTTAAGAGAGAGAGAGAGAGAGAGAGAGAGAGAGAGAGAGAGAAAATTTGAGATTTGCGCGAGCAAGCTGCCACACTGAACACTGAAGAGAGAGTGTGCAGCGGTGCTTTGAATGACAGAAAAACAACTTTTATGAGACAAAATCTATGTTGTTGTTGTTTTCAAAGTGTGCATCAACCTGCGACGGGCGATCCCATTTCTAACAAATGGACATCATTTGTCCCGTCCGGGTATTAGCAACCCTGGTTGTGTGCAAATCACATTGAAATCAACTCGCGTCCGACCCAGAGTATATTTCTAGAAGGGGTAGAAACAGGCAGGGATGTGGCTGTGTGGTGTAAAGTTGCTAAGCAACTCCATTTACCCCTGCATGAATGCACTGGATATGAATCAAAGTGCAAAATGACTGAATAATCAAGAAAATAGTTAGGATTGGACATTTCGTGTGTGTGTGTGTGTGTGTGTGTGTGTGTGTGTGTGTGTGTGTGTGTGTGTGTGTGTGTGGGAGGTGTTTACACGCTCTGTTGAAGTGGCTTGAGACTACATTCATCCCTGCTGCTACCACCGCTGCGCTGCACACATCCCATCTGCAAAGATTAGCCTCAATTGTAGAGACTTGTACTATTTTTAGCTGACCTAGCAATCACAGTGGCCAACAAAGGGAGGAGTCAGGTCTTCCTCCATGAAACAATGCCTATCTCAGTCTTATCCTCCATCACCATCTCTGTCACCAACCTCTGTAGTTTCCTCCAGTCTTCTTCTCTTTTCTATCTCCCTGTGCTCTGCCTGCTTCATTTGACTTGTGGGGATACTGTTTGATCATAAAATGTCTTTAATACAAACATGGTTCTCATGTTTTTTTTAATTGAATCTGACAGAGCCCAATTGATCTTCTGTTAAAACAATCTATTTTACTCAAATATATATTCAAAAAAATCACATCTAATAATAATTCCATTATTATTAGATGTGATTTCTTATCTGCCCTTGCTGCCTAAAAAAAGAATAATATGATATACATTCACACAATTAGGTATACAACAGCAGTATATGCATCGTATATAATTGCGGTGAGACAATATGTAGCTTTGGTCTAAACGGAGCCGTTTATGTGGCTCCAGGTGCCGTGTCGTTCATGCATGGCCTCAGTGTGACCCTTCAGCACTGAGTCATGCTCTAAGAGCTCACACGCTCCCAGTACCAACTGACTAGAACGTATGCAAATCCATTATCAGCTGGCACTGCAATACCCACAACCCCCCTCTTCTCCATCACTCAGTCTGTCTCCCTACGGTACGTCTCTCTCTCTCTCTGTGTGGCTCATTTCCTGTTAATCTATTAGAGACTCCTTCATCTTTTCCTCTCTCTTGACCTGACTTAAACCTTTGCTCTCTTCATCCTCCTCCCTGTCTGCCTCCCGCTTGTTTAACCTTTCAGTGGGTCATCTTCTGTCGCAGAACTTTGGTCTTTATGTCGAGGGCAATTTCAGCTCCCTGTTTTAAAGGTATAGTGTATGATTCATCTAAAAGAAGGGATTTGGAAGCAGTGTTCTGTGTGTTTTGACCAACGACCAAGCACTCGGATCACAAAAGGCATGTTTAAATCTCATAAGGTCAATTAAGGGCTAGGGGGTTGGTATTTAAAGGTGAGTTATTATATAGCATTTTCAGGTTGATACTTGTATTTTGTGATCCTACTAAAACATGTTTACATAATTTAATGTTCAAAAACCGCATTTTTTTTCTCATACTGCCCATGGCTGCTGCACCTGTATTCACCATCTGTATGAGACACTCTGTAGGAGCGCCTGTCTCTTTAAGCCTCCTCCCTAAAAAGCCCAGCTCTGCTCTGATTGGTCAGCGCATGTCCATGAGTCTCTGATTCTCCGCTGTTGGAATCTCCTTTGTGGTTTCACTTCGGAGCCTTAGACTGACTGCAACGGAGTATTTAGCAGGACTTTCTCCCGAGCAAAATCATCAATAAAGTCTAAACCAAATACTACACAACCGGACATGTTCCAGCAGTAATGTGACCTGAAATTGGGGAGAAATGACCAACGTTGGCCGCCAAGATTACAGCTATCAGGCGTTAGCATGAAGCTACTGTTGTTAGCAATGGACACTAATAGAATATAGCAGCACTTTCTACTGTAAGAAATTGCAGACAAAGGCTTCTTAACCAAATACTACATAACCAGAGATGTTCCAGAAATAGGGGAGAAGTAACCAACATTACATTACAAGATTACAGCTATCTGGCGTTAGCACACAACTACTGTAGTTCAAGATAAAGGCTTTTAAACCAATTGTTTCAGGAGTAATGTGACCCGGAATTGGAGAGAATTTAACGTTGGCAGCCAAGATTACATCTTTTACTGCTGTTAGCATGCAGCTACATGGGACAACGTTAACACCGCAGTAGCTGCCTGGAGCAGATGACCAATCCCATGTCCCATAGAAGGCCAACTAAGTGTTACGTGACACATGCAGTACTTCATTATTTGAACAACATGAAAATCAGACATTATAACATTCAAGATATGACAGAAAATACGGAAAAGCATAATAGGTCCACTTTTACCCGATTTGTAGTAATATTTGAGATGTTTTAGCCTTGCTTTATTAATGTTTCTTATTATAGAACAACACTTAACAAAGTGAAGTATCCAAAATAACTATTGCATATGTATTGGTATAGAAACTTGGGCATCAAATCAGCAGGATCATAAATCCCAACTATTACAGAAATATCTATTTAACATATTAAGACCTGAGTTTAAGTCGCTACGTTAGCTTGCATTATCTTGTTTTTTGTTCACAGTTTTGTTTGTCTTTGATTTATTTTGGTGTCTTGATGAATTGTGTTTTTCCATTGGCATCATGTTAATTATAAATGTGACATCTACGCATTGTTTTTCATTTGTAATACTCAAAACTACTGTAGAGTTGGGCAATATATGAGAATATAAATGTGTTAATGCTCAGAGATTTTGCCCTACTGTTTATACTGAAGAAGCTATCACTTTAAAATCTTTTAGAGACGGGGCTGATCCAGGCATATTTTAATGGCTCTGTATCGGCTCAAATAAAGTTAATCGGTGCAAGTGACTCTGAGTTCAGGTTGGCAAAATATGCAGAAGTTATGATGCTTTAAAATATGTCATCTCTCCTCTCTCTTTCTTATTGGCAAAGTGCACTGTCCAAAACATTCTGGTAGCAGCTTCTCATTTCCAGCTGGCGCTGATGGTCACTCTACACCATTTCATATTTCCGGCAGCAGGTCACATCTGCTGTCGCTAATTTACGTTACTTGGTGACAGGCCAACATTAAACTTAGCTGTTGCCTCGGTAAAATACTCTCTGCAGCCTGTTTCTGTACTCGGCCAAAGTCTGTTTGTGAGGGAAGAATCTGGACTTTTGTTGTTCCAACAAATCAAACAGAGTGAGACATTTTCTCCCTTGCAGATTTGTGTTACCTCAATTTCAAGCGTTGCAATCTCCCAGGTAAACTTTTATTTGAATGGTATCAATAAATTAACTTATAACCTCCAACAAGCGTATAGCTTGTGAAAAATAAGGTGTCAGATTTAGTAGGGTACAGCTGTTATTTAAATGTGTCAGATACATATTTATTCAAGTCAATTTTATTTATATAGCCCAATATCAAATCGCAAATTTGCCTCAATGGGATTTACAATCTGTACAGCATACAATACCCTTTATCTTTAGACCCTTGATTCGGATAAGGAAACACTTAAAAAAAAAAATTTTAATGGGGAAAAAATAAAATAAACCTCAGGAAGAGCAATAGAGGAGGGATCCCTCTCCTAGTGCTGACAGACATGCAATAGATGTACAGAACAACAGCATAACAAAGGTACAGGATAGTCAATCAGGATTACAAAATGATAGTGTATAAGAAGAATATGGATCCGGGAGGATGTGAAGCAACTTAAGGTAAATATTAGGGGTGTGCATCTCTCCCTTATAAGACGATCCGATACCTATCTAGATGCATGGGCTACAATACGGTTCAGGGATGATACATTTTAAAATGATTTGGTGCGATTCAATGAGATATGATTCAGTCTGATAGATAACAGTTAATATTTGTTTAATGTAAACACATTCATTTCCCATTATAAATAAAAATAAGCCAATTATATAAAAGCAGCATTGTCTACCTTAAAATAGATATGTTTTGTAAAAGGGACCAGGGAATAGCAAAGCAAGGGCATGGTACTAGTATAACTTCAACTTAGTAAGCCACTTATAACCAAATAACACACACCTCAGCTCCATGTTAAATGAAACAGCCTCCTAGCTGCTGTAATCTTAGAGACAATAACTCAAACATAGGTCCAGATTACACAGTCATAGTGAGCACTCCAATAATAATCATATACAGTATTACATGAGCACACGTGAGCACAAAAATACTGTTGTGAGCAGAGCTGTATAGTAACGAAGTAGAACTACTTCAATACTCTACTTAAGTACTAAAAGGCTGTATCTGTACTCTACCGGAGTATTATTTTTTTCTCCTACTTCCACTTTTACTTGAGTACATATTTTCGATGAATGAAATACTTTTACTCGCTACATTTTTTTATGTGCTGCATCGTTACTCGTTACTGTTGTGAATTCCTCACACTACGGAGACTGTGTACGTTACAGTGTGTGTAGTTACGGCTACGTTAGTTACGGTTGCCCGTTCAGAAGTCAGACACGATGTAAGTTTGTACTCTTTCTATTTAGCTATTGCAGTTGCAGCAGATGAAGCTTCCTGAGTTGTTTCAGTCTGCAGTGAGTACTGAATGTTAACCGTTTGACTCGTTGACTCTAGCTATTTTTCTAGCTTGCTAACGTTCCTGTTCATCGATATGCCTGTTCATCACACATGTTACTAGCTAGTGTGTGATATGTTTTTGGGGGCTTTAATCATACTGTGCTGGAGAGGATGTTCATTTTACTTGCAGTGTGATAATTGTGCATTTTATTTCAGTATTTGTTAATATTTGTTATTTTTAATATAAAGTTACAATTTTTTTTTTATCATATAATTTTCATTGTTGCAAACTGCATTTTACACTTTAAACCACCCCACCACCATAATCAACCCTACCCAGCCCCAATAATATTATATATTTAATATTTGTTAATTCCTTTGGCTATAGCCTTAGGCTAAACATTTGAAATAATATAAACAATATGATATTCAAACTATTAACTGCTTTCTTTAATAACTAAATAACACAATACTTGTACTTTTACTTTCAGTACTTGAGTAGTAGATTTTAAAATAAACTCCTTGCAATACTTAAGTACAAAAAATGTTTACTACTTTAGTACTTCTACTTAAGTGTGGTGCTTAAAGAGCACTTCTACTTCTACTCTTGTACTTTTACTGAAGTATGGGTCTCTAGTACTTTATACACGTCTGGTTGTGAGCAATAGCATGCGGCTAGCGGACTTTTATGCTAATGTAACTAAACATTTTAGAACATATAAACGCCAAAATAAACTTAACACCCAAATACATATCTATACATATTTATACCAGTCTACTCACATGTTTATGAACGCACACATGGATGGATGACTCACAGACCGCATGTATTCCTCTCAGCCACTTTCACCGCTAACTCCAAAAACGAAACCTCGCAGTCGGCACATGAATTTTCTGCAAAGCCAAACAAAGGCACTGATTGGCTGATCCCTGCCACCCTGTACGTGAACGACCAAGTCCTTAATGACACAAATGACAAGGCTTTTGTCTCCGTCACACATAATCACACATAAACACACAGCCGTCTCTTTCAACAGCATTGCAAACACTCAGCAGCTTTGTTGGATTGACAGCAAAGCTTCAGTCAACCGATTCGTAACTTTAGAACCGGGCCATTGGCCGAATCTTGGTCCATTTAGATCGATCCAGGGGTCCGTGTATTGATGTAGTTGTATCAGTGATAATACGACCGGATACCGATTTTTATCGGTGAATCTTTACACCCCTAGTAAATATAAGTCTCCTTATCGCCAGATTCCCAATATTGAAGAACTCAGATCGGCATCAAGGCCCTAACACCTTGATCATGACGTACCTGATATGTTTGGTTGTATTTGGTCATAGTGGGCAATGTTGGAAATTATTGTCAAGGACTGTGTTGTGGCAATATTGCATTTACAAGATTTCTGCATCATGGTATTTAATTCTCTAATTCAGATAAAAACAGACCCTCTTTATCGATTAACTTCTCATTATATCTCAATATATTCACAATTACATTTCCATAAAATGTATTATAACGATAGATCATTCAGTCCACGACACCTGAATCTTTATGACAGTGAGTGCAGCTGCAGAAAGTGTGCTATCTATTTCCTTCTGTGAAGTATTTTTGAACGTTAAAGGATTGAGCTCTCCAGTAGGGAGTGATAACGTTGTTTACTGTGAGAGTAGATCGGAGAGAAGTTGACCCAGAAATAAGTAAACAGCAGCAGAGAACATCTCAGACTGATTGTACTGTATGCAGCAGTGTGAGTCTATCAGGGGGTGGAAGTTTGGGGATCTGCGTGAGATTGATGCTAGCCATCGAGTTTATGGCTGCCTTATAAACATCATATATAGTTTTGAAGCATCAGACACAGGCATTTGTATCCCATCTGATTAGATAATGTGCTGCATGTGTAGCATTAAGCAGTAAACAAGGGAGTTCATTAGTTGGTATAGATGCAGCGTTTAGTCTAGTAGCAGTTGAGGCTCTCTTCCTGTGTATGCAGAGCATATTTGCTGGGTGTTTAAATATCCTCCCTAGTTGCTGCTCTGTCTGCTCATCCCTGAGTGGACTGGGGAGCAGATGGGAGGTTGTGGTGGCTGAGAGCGCTTGGTGACAGGCTGGCGGTGTTGTGGGGAAGAAAAGACGAAGTAATGATATGCCATGTCTGCCACATTAACAGGCCTTATGTTTAGGAGAGCAGAGCAGACGTTGCATGTGTATTTGTCATGCAGCCTGTCATCCACTGTTAAAATATACTCAGTGGGACTCTTCATTCAGAACACATCTGTCTTTTACTTATACATTTGTCTCCATCGTTGGTGCTGCTGTGGGATCAGATTTGTATCTGAGGTTAAATTTCAACCTTGTGCTCACCTGGTTTAATTGAGGTTTAATGCCGTAGGCAAATTTTAACAGCTCAAATGATTGTATTAATTTCTAAAAGTTTACATCTTTATTATTGTATAACGGCTATGTGTCAAAGTAGTGTATTTATGTAATTATTTAACACATACCATATCTGCCATAGGTCATTTTCAGTTTTCAAGAGGTACCGATTACTAGGCCTGTAACAATAATAATTGTTTAACTACTAATTTTACAAATTTTTGTTACATAATCACGTTTATTTAGTATAACCGTAATTAAAGCATTAGAGCATTTTTTTTTTTTTTTTAGATTGGTCACACTATTGTTTGGATCCATTGAACGCTTTTGCAATTCTGGCGTAGCATCACTTAACCAGTAATGTTAGCTAGCCTATGATACTATGGATTCCTACCAGAGGAAGCCCCGCCCGCAGTTTACATGTGTTTAAGTAATGTAGTTAGTCCGTCTGTGGTGTTTAATCTATGATGTGCTTTGTTTAATCAGTAATGTTACTGTAAATGAAGATGCTGTAAGTGGAAATGCCCGTCATTCATTAACATTATGCTAACGTAGTTCCACAGGGATTTGTGCTTTTATTTTTGTAATCTGTACAGAACAACTTTTTTGCTAACTTTTGCTAAAGTCCTAAGGAGTATGACTGTTGATGGTAATTGTTGATTTTGTTTAGATGTGCCAAATTGTAATTATATAAGGTATTATTGGTTGGACTGTTAGCTAAGCTATGCTAGCGGCAGCTGTCACTTTTTGCCATAGCAACTCCAAACATCCTGGGCTGTAGCCGTCTAAAGCCAGAGAAATTAAACACGCTCTGTTTTTTGTTTGTGATTAATGTTCTATTTTCAAGTTTTTATTCATTTAAGCAAATAATACAATGTTTTATGATAATAAAGAGGCGTGGATTACTTCGTAGGCTGTGAACCTGTGTATCTGGGTTACATAACGGTGATATATATAACAAAAGATGTATCCTGGAATTTATTTGAAAAAGTAAATAAAAAAAATAATTATTTCACTAAAAGAGATCGCGTGCGTGTATGCGAGGCTTGTGTTCTTCACCTGCTAACTAGGTGGCTGTTGATTCGATATAATGGCAATTGTTGAACACCCTTGCTCACGTTTGTATTTTATGTGCATTATTTACATGCTAAAGTAGTTACACTGCATTAACATAATGTAATTAATAGTGGGTTTATTGTTATTATTTGCTAGCCTATATATAATTCCTATGCATTGTGTATGGTAGCCTTTAATGTTATTTATCTACAGCATTTGACCGGCATAAAATCGGCATATGTCAGACTGACCAGCCGGTCATGGCTGATCACGTGAAAATCGGCCAATTCTGGTCACCAGCCGGTCAATCGGTGCATCTCTAGATCTAAAGCATAGCTAAGCTAATCGGATGCTAAGTGACACAGCAACATTTTAGTAGTTTGTGAATCTTTTAGTTGGAAGATGTTGAGTCTGCTTCTTTTGTTTGTTGCTTTACATATTGCTGATGGTTTACCCACATAAACTTATCGTAAGTGAGCAGAAAGGGTCCAGTATTTTTAACCTTTATTGATTAGGCTGGCTGTGCCTCATGTTTCTTGTATTGCGGCATCCTTTTTTAATTAGTAAAATAATAGAAAAGGAAAAGACAAATTGATAATAAGACGTTAAACAAACAGAATACTTGATTAATGACAAGGACTATATCTTGTCATCTCCTAGTTAGGCTGACTAGTCTTTTTTGCTTTCACTGTGTAAAAAATGATAACGAGAATGCTTGAAACCCCTTGAGACCACTGACTTTATTATTAGTATCTTCACTGAAGCTTCAGGCCATGTATTATTTCCATCAAAATGATTTAATTGAGCAGTCATTAACACAGTATGGGCTCGTTGTCCTCTGAATGGCATGACTCAGAGGATGAATTTAGCAAGTGTCAAACTCAATGACTCTCAAACCACCTTTTCAGGCATATATCAGACATTATATATCGGCTTAGTTTAAAAAGAATATTGACGCTGCCTCCTTAGACAAAGCTAAAATGATAGTTTTTATGTGTCTGTATTTACTCTTAGTTTGTAGCTGCTTTGCTGTGTCCAGGCATTGTGTTCTCCTTTCGTTCTGTGCGACGGCGGTCCTTTCTATGAGATTATCATTGTCCTTATTTTGCAGTTCAGCCACTGTGCTGCTCTTGTGTTATCCCTTTGGCCTGTTGTTGATCCAGGGTGTAGAGATGGACACTGAGTGGATCACAGGTTAGCGACTGTGTCCTCCCTCTGTGTGTGTGTGTGTGTGTGTGTGTGTGTGTGTGTGTGTGTGTGTGTGTGTGTGTGTGTGTGTGTGTTTTAGAGATCAAGGACTTAAAGCTTGTAATAGATGATTTTAGAGAACAATTCTAGACATTTTCCCTCTTTTGCGTCCCTGCATCGACCTCCGTTAGTCTGGGGGGAAGCAGAGATGAGAAGAAAGATGGCAGAATTGGCAAGGGTGAGAAAGTCTTTGAAGAGATTTGGTCACTTTCATGTTGCCTCAGTTTATCTATCATCATCATTATTGCCATTATGACTGACCTGGAGAGGATTTATGTTGCAGACATTACGGTGTAAAACCTCTATGAAACCGGTAATGGTGATGTATTTGACATTTCTGTGCCCATGATGTTGTTTCTTGGTGTATTTACTTTTCTTATTGCTGTTATAAGGCACCAAATATCTAGACACTGTTACACTTTGGGATATTTCCAGCAGTAAAAATACAGCAGCAGAGCAGCATTTATTGATCTACTGTATAGCCTCAACAGTAAATGTCAAGTTTAGGTGTCAGGGTTTGAGAATCCGAGAACAGGGGGATCTTTTTAAACAAACCATTTTGTATCGACATTCTGTAATCAAACAGAGAGAAATCCATCGTGAAGACAGGCAGAGGTACTATTGTCTCCTCAATAGTGTTTTCGTCAGACCAGAATATAGTGCAGCCCCAAGACATGTTGTGTTTCGAGTTTGTTGGCTCTCAACTGGGGAGATAGTTCTTTGCACTCTGAATTTGTCAAAAGACTATTTTTGGTTTTGGTCTCCACCAACTCCTGAGAGATATATCTGTTTAGACACTAAATGCACCAGTATGTTCATTAGTTGTTAACTTTGTCTGTTTGCTGTTTGGTACACAGCAGATAGTGTACCAAATGAGCTTTTTCATTTAAAACTGTTGCTGAAAATGAGGTTGATTGGAGTAGTGATAGTGAACCAAAACAGGAAAGTTCGTTGCAGGTCAGAAAACCAAAACAATGAGCTACAAAAGGCTAAAACGGTCTGTAAAATTGAAAAGGACCTGCATAATTGGGTGATAAATCTCTGAGAGTTTGTCACTATGAGAGAATTTCACATTACGCATCTTTTGATCCATTGTTCATATTGATTAGTGCAGTTTTAACTGAGAGGGGATTTCCCTTAAATCCTTCAGGTTTCTTACCAATTCCTTGAAAACTACAAGATGTTGCACAATTGTCTAGCCTGGGTAAACCTTGACGAACTTCCGGCAAATTTAAGATTTGCTCTGCAAGTCAGTTGCAACTGAGAAGGGTCTGGAGTCAACCAGGCTAACAATTGTCTGTTTACTATGATTATGTATTGTTATCTTTTGAAGAAATAACTTCTGAATTAATAATAAATATATCTTTTCATGAATGATTTTGTCCCAAGAAATAGATTTGTCAATACTCTAGTCATTATACTAGCTGGGCACCATCATCACATCCAAAGCCAATGTGTGCATACAATTAAAAACAAAACATTGTATTAGATAAAACACATTGTACTGTGATGTTTTTACCGTACAAAAATGAATGACAGGAAGTGAATTTTTCTGGAGAGAATAACAATTCAGTATTTGCCAGGAATATGTTGAGATTTAAGATGTTTTTACACTTATGTGTCTTCATTATGGTGTGATTGTTCATTTTAATCCTGTGAGATTCATCTGGGAGGTGGCGGATGCCTCTGGTTACTGATTCCACCGAGGATAGAACTTCAGATGAGACGTGGTAAAACTGAGCTGAATGGAAAGTACCCAGATTGACCACCAGTCATACTTTTTCAGCGATCTTATGCATAGTGTTTGCATTCTAATTAGCGGTCGACCGATACTGAACAGAAATTCACGTCACGGAACGGAAATTTCAAAAGGAGAAAATACTGGCATTAGCATTGTTGTAAGAAAAGATAGTATTTCAACTTAGCATGTTTCCTTAATATTTGATGACGCATTGGGGTCATTTTTGGATTTATTACAGTTTAATATATTACATATTGGACCTTTTAATACAGTGTGGTAATTTTATATAAGGTCAGCCTTGTTTTATTCTTATCTTCTGTTTTAAAGGCTATCATTGTCACACATGCCACGTTAATAAGAAACAACCAATCTGTTATTAATGTAGTAGTAATGTGCGTGTTTATCACCACCACTCGCACCACACACTGATGCTTTTTTCTGCCACTGAACCAGGACGTTCGATTGAAAATAAAATAAGAAAAGATATGATGCATAATATAATAATAATAAATTAAATATTATATATTCTTTTTTTGCAGATTTTCATTTCGCATCACTAGTTTGTTGGGTTCACAGGCTGGCTGCTGTGAAAGGTTTAAAGGGAAACCGCAAGGAACAGATATCAATTAATTTGGTTAATTTGCTCACCTTTATTATCATGACTGTATTAGACACATTTCAATGTGAGAGAGCCTGACTGCCTGGCAAAAACTAACTCATGACTCTTTTTGTTTGTGTGTGTGTGTGTGTGTGTGTGTGTGTGTGTGTGTGTGTGTGTGTGTGTGTGTGTGTGTGTGTGTGTGTGTGTGTGCGCGCGTGCGTGCGTACAGTAAATGAGAGGTGCTGGATCTTTATTTTATCTCCCGCACTGTTCGGTACTATCTCCTTATCTGCTTTTCTGCCATTTGCAGTTTTCCCTCAGGGTGAGATTGCAGACAGTCATATCATAAGATGTCATATTTCTCTACAAGTTACCGTGCTGCCATACGTAGCTTATTACAGCATTAACATTAAGCTTTGCTCCTCTGCTCTGTACGGTACATGAATGTTAAGCGGATTGTTGGCTGGCGGGAGCTTGTGTAATGTTGAAAATGTTGAGCCCTTTTTCCCACACAAGAAACAAAAACCTCACAGCAGGTCTGACAAATAAACCCTTCTGTATTATAAGTTACACCAGCCAACTGTGTGCTCTTTAACTATGTATGAAAGGAGGGACCCTCTGTGTATGCTTAATGATGAACCATCAGTCACACACTGCACTAACATCAGACATGCAGAGTTTTTTTTTATTTCGTAAAACGAAAAAAACGAGAAAATAAAAACTAGGAAAACTACACTGGATGTACTGGGGGCCTAATTGGGACAAACCTGAAAGTCTCTAAGTCAGAGTAACATATTATTTTACATCATCTCAATTCCATTAAAAAAACAAAAAAAGATGTTATTAATGTGTGAAGAATTTCTCATGACATTTTGATGTAATTGTGCTAGCAGTCCCAATAATCCCAGGAATAATGTTCCTCAATATGACTCAAGTGCCTTCCACAATAAGGGTGCAGGAAGCTATAGGAGCATTCTAATAGATAGGACTGTTTTTATTTGATATAGGCTTTTTTATTTCAGATGATTTTTTTTTTTTTGCAGCTGTATATTTTAGTGCTTGCGACATCTTTACATGTGACTTTGACTTACAACTGAACATTTAACTTACTACGTAGAAAATACCGAGATATATATTGTGTATCACCATTCAGCCAAAAAATACCGAGAAATAATTTTTGGTCCATCACCCAGCCCTAATATACAGTATAAATACAATTAATAAATTATGAGTATTGGTCCTTTGTCCTCATCTGTTTCATGTTGTCTTTACCAAATTATTTGACTTGTGGAAATGTGAAGTTGTTATGGATGTTTTTAAAGTGTAAAATAGTAAGAATCCTACAGTGCCCACTACTACGGTCAGAAACCTTGTGCCAAAATATGAACAATAACGTCGCTGTCAACGGGCTTATCTGCTAATGCTAGCTACCGACCGTTACCTTGAAACCATCCAGCAAATAGACGGTACCGTAGGGTGCTGTTACCTTAAAACCGGTGATTTAACGTCATCGCTCATTTCACACACAGTTTAACAACAAAACAAAACGCTGAGTGAACATTACTAGCTACGTTTTTCATGTTGGTTTTGAGCGGTATGCACCCCCCACTAACTTGGAAAACCGTTTTTAAAATAGAAACGTTAATACAGCGTGTCGGAGGCAGAGGGACCGTCACTGCAGCATTCCCTAACGTTAGCTTCTTGTCTCATCTGGGGTCTGAAACAGTAAATTCATCAAATTCAGTGTCCACAATGCTATTTTCCAATAAACTGTAGCTGTCATATTTCACGGGACCCGCGTGAGTGCGGATTTCATGTCGTGGCTTTCGTAGCTGTTTGTCACTTTGCCTAAGTTTGAGTGACAAGTAGTACTCGCCCTATTTATTTGGTTGCCATGACTTCGCAAGTGATGATGTCCTGTCACAGTTCCAGTTGCTCACCCTAAAGGGGAGAGAGAGCAGATGACAGTTTGCTTGAGTTCAGTGGAGCACACGGTTCTGCAGAGTTCTGTAATTACGACTTCATGACTTTTCATAAACCGCTGAAGGTGTGCGGTGTACATAGTGGAAACCCTGTTGTGCGTCTGCCCTATTTCTGATACCGTGGTGGCAGAAATTTTACCGTGGCAGGCCACCACGGTAAAATCAACATAGAACAGTCCTGCATATGAAAACAACAAAATACGTTAAATCTCTTTAAGTCCTATTTAACCAGAATATTGAAAATCTCCCCTAATTTTCCCCAATTTGTCATTTCATAGTATTTTTTTTAAAGTAAAAAAATACTTTTTAGTGTAAATATGTGGATGGTCAATTGTTAATTTTTCCCTTCCTCCTATTGGACAATGTATTTACAGACAAATTAAAACTGTTACTTGTTCATATACCGGATGAAGGTTGTTCAGACCGTAACCTTGTATTAAAGAAAGGAACCAGCTGTATTAAACAAGACAGTGTGCAGGGACATTTAGCTTTTAATCAAGTTGTGCAATCGACCTTTGCTGCATGTCATACTCCTGTCTGAATCCACACTGAACTATCCAGTAAAGGCCACAAAAAAAGAATCCGACATGTACTAGGATTCTGGGAACGATTTTCCATTTTAACCTTCAGATACACTCTGTTGGATGTTCTCAGTGAACGGTGGAAGCTGACAATTTCATACCTGGACAGTTGAGTTCAGCTCCATCTTCAAGAGGTAATATTAAAGTCCAGACCAGTGTTCACTCTGACTTCCAGCAGTTCATAAATCATTCAATCAGCTCACAGTTTTTTATTTTTTTAATTTCACTTACAAGTATTACAAGTATCACAAGTATCTTGTAAAATGTAAAAACTTTGCAATTAATTTTGCAATTGCCTTTGTGCTGCCTTTATAGTAAAACTTCAACCATCATTTCTTCTATAGCTCTTTGTATCTCACAGGGGGACTCTATCTATTCCTTTTACATTTCCAGCAGTAGCAACAAAGACTCATTTTTTGGCCTCTAGACCTCTAATCGGTCTCTTTACCACGGAGCCTGGAACGAGCAAAATGAAGGCCACACTCCTTCGAGCTGCTGCCTGGGCCATGACTTGCTTTGTTGGCTTCAGAACAAAATCTCTTCTGAAGCCAGTCGCTTATAGCACTGTTCTCTAACACTGAGCTGTTAAATATTGCTGCAGTGGAGAGACATTTCTGTTTCAAAACAGAATATGGGCCAGGAATTGAGTTTTGAAAGCTGCTTGGTGAAGTAATTGTTGAGTCATTGATATTGATCAGTAACCCTATTAACTCCCTGTTGGTACAGTGAAAAGTATTCTGATTATTTTCTGCTATGGAGCAGTAAAAACAATTATTTTTGCCTATGCATTATAAACCAGTAAGAAGAATCAAATATTGTCAAAGTGCCAGACGTAATCCGTATAATACTGACTTCATGGTTTAGTATTGGTATGCAATGGTTACAGAGAACATTCTCAATATGGTATTTATACCAATGGCAATTGGTAACACAAATTTAACACAAATTTCATACAAAAAACACTTTTATAAGTATTTCATGAACCAGAAATGGGAACATGTGTCTTCAACTAGTGTTTGCATAAGCTGATTAAAACTTCCTTCAGTATCTAAAAACTGATAACAATCATTTCAGTACTTTATGAATGGACTACCAGGTTACCATAAATCATAAGACAAACTTAAGTTAAAAACTAGAAATGTCCTTTTAAGATCAGAAGTACGCACAGACCTTCCTGGAATTATGTTCTTTTCTTTTACCTGTATAGGCAGTAAACTTCATCTCTATCTTCAGTGTCTACATGTACGGTATGCACTCAATATGAATCATGGCAATCATGAGCAATAGACGGGATTACTGTAGGAACCTGTAATTAAAGAGAAAAAGCCCTGTTTTATATGCACAATCTATTGGGAGGAAGTTCACCTGCAGAAGCGGATACTCAACATCTCTCTGGACAATATAATCTCTGGATAAGTAAATGGAGAAGTACATACTTGCCAAACATCACATTTTACTTACATAATAAAGAGAAAGGGTATCATGGAAATAAGTCCTTTTGACAAAAAACTTGTATAACATCTGAGGTTTAAACAACTGTAACAGAAAAAAAGGGAGATGGAGAGGCCAAACTGATAAAGCTGCATTTGTTCTTCATTGCAGTGGTCAAATAAAATCACTTTGGACTTTAATGTGTTTTCATATGGACACAATTGCTTCAGCTTTTTTTTTGGCGCTTTTGAGAGACAAAGCCTGATAGTGAGAGACTGCTGAAAAAACGGCCTTCAAACAAGGAAGATGAAGACGGATGGTTAGAGAGAGAGAGAGAGAGAGAGAGAGAGAGAGAGTGCAGCAGAGACTGACAGACTGATGACAGATGAAAGTTGACAGCAGTTTCTCTTTGCTCTCAGTGGATGACAGCAGACTTTTTTGTGTGAATAAAAACAAAAAGATTTCACATTTTTCTCCGAGTGGTGAGTGCAAAGGCACTTAAACCTTTGAACTCATACTCTGAAACATGCACAGGAAATTCAAAAATAAATGTGTGTTTAGAGTGAATTACATAACTGGGGAGCAGCAGCACTCATTCTTTAATTGTTATTGTTTAATCTTCTGATCTTTGCCTCATTTATTCTGCCTTTCTGTTTTTTTTTTTTCAAAGATCCTATCTGGTTCCTCTAAATCCTCCCTCTCCATCTGTTCCTTTCTTCTCCATCATGCTTCTCGGCTAATTCAGATGCTAATTCCAGCTCATTTGCGAGATTAATGTTTTGACTGATAACACATTGTGCAGAGCCAAATGACTCTACCTGGAATCATTCCCTCAGTGTCATAGAAGAAAACCCCCTCCACTTTTATGAGGCATTACTTAAGCTTTGCCTCCTAAGATTGATTCATGTGTAATTCCTGGTTGATTGTGAAGCTCCATCACTGTATCCATTTAGTGCTCCTGGAACAATACAATTATTATTCCTCAGCCTTTCTGCTGAATATAAATGTAACTCACTCAGTCTTTTTGGAAGTCACCCTGTCCTAGTTTTTTTCCTGTCTACTATTAATTTTTACAGCAATACCTTTACTTAATGCTACTTTTAAGATCATATTCTCTGTGCTCAAATGAACCCACACAGTGATTCACTTCACAGCTGAAGTAGTTGATTTTCCTACTGCCACTCTTTTTTTTCTTCTTTCTTTTCTTTCAAGAATTAATGAGTTTCATATTTGGAACATAAGTGATGAGGGCATGAGGTCCTTTTTGCATTTTAGTGAAATAATTATGTGAAAAACTCCCTTGTCAAAAGAACTTAAAGCTTTAGTGCCTAACTTTTTGATATTAATGAACGTCCGTTCAAGCCGTTGCCAAATGAGTTGATACAAAGCTAATTAAGACTATCAGCTCCACACAACTCTCTCTGGATTTCTCAGTATGGCTATGTTCAGAAGATTGTGTCGTCCGTCGACTCTAAACTCAAGTGAAGATAATTACCTCTTCTGAAGAGTCCATTATGTTTTTTTAATCCTCCCGGTCCTCCTTGGCTACTAGCAACTGCGTGGAGGAGGGGTGGGGGCGTGTACACGTTCACGGAAGGCTTGTATCATGTGGATGCGCCAACAGTGTTGTTGTCATTACTTAGAATTCCTCATGGGGGGTACAGAAACTACGCATTAATTAATTCAGAAATAAGGTTTGGTCATTTTTTTAACCATGTTGTCTGATATTATTCTTTTATATTCTTTACATTCTACTCTTGGAAAATATCAAGTAGGTCATTTCAAGTTGTGCAATTTTAAAAGACTAGATTTTAAAAATACAGTGCAGACACTTACAATAATTAAGATTGTAGGCTAAACGATAGGGCATAAAGGGATGGAATATCTAAATCACATGTTGTCCTAAATAGCCATATGGTCGCCAGTTTCTCCTTACAGATGAGCAATAAAAGCTGACTAAGCTAACCCCTGCCTGCTCTATGGACCTCTGCCCCTTTGCCTGATCCCTGACTAGACTGAACTGAACATTTAACTCTACCTGCCCGGTCTCTGAGTTATGCTTTTGGGTCCAAACCCTGGTAATAACTGAGCCGTTACAGTAGTTGATAAAAATCGAATCGTCCAGTCATTTGTGAATCATATTCAGAGTGCTTTTTCATTTGCATCAATTTAGGCTGGTTTTAAGCAGTCTTTTTATGAAGCTCTGTTGCCCAGACATTATAAGTGCAGATTAGACTTGACTTGATCAAGCACTGAGCAATGAAATATTTAACATGCCCACTGATGCAGCATGCCTACTTCTATAGACATGCAATTCTACCATGACAGAGTTTTTATTTTAGTGCTGTTCTGAAAAACCTTCTTCTTTAAAGCTCAGTAATTATATGTGAGCTGCATCCAGATGTGAACTTATTTCAACCACAGTGCACGTTAAGGTGAAGCCAAGGCTAAAGATAAGAGGGAATCACTGATTATTGTTGGTGCCAATCACCCTCAATGCCAGAAAGGGATACGGGGAGTGCATGCTGTGCATATTTTCTTTTCAAATAGTGGTGTTAATATTCACAGGCAGGACTGTGGGTTAGTTTGAGGGTTCCCAGTTGGTACAACAGCAACAATTATATCCTGAAAAAAGTGCAGTCATAGTTTAGAGCAATGAAGACATGGATTGCAGTGCTCGTCTTCCAGACTGCATCTTTGTATTAACTGCAAAATAAAGTAATCAACAACATTTCTCTGGCTGTGTTGGTGTCAATTTTAGTCTATTAAGGTGACATCAGTACAAAAAAATCTAGTGGTTTTACATCTCTCCACAGAATACATTCATTGGAGACAACATCACACAACCCAATTTCTCTCTTACAGTATTTTACTTTAAGCTATCATTAAAGTACACATTATCCCCTGCACAGAAGGGCTACTGTAATACATAATAATAAAGTGCAATGTACTGCAATGCTCAACTGTACTTAAAGCAAGCAGTCTGTTCAATATTTCCGAGTGCAAGTGAAGGCAGCTTCATTTCACGGAGAAAGAGAGAGAGAGAAGAGAAGAGAGATGAAGCGAGAGTTGAAGTGACTTTGCTTTGTTGTTGCAGGACACAGTCACCTGTCTTGGGCAGTTCAGTGCTTTTGTTGCAGTGATGTTTCCTATTTACTGTAACATTACGGGACTTTCACGTTGCAAAACGGACTGACGACTTTGATAGCCCGTTACATTGTCCATTGCAGGGTGACGTCGGGTTGCTTTTTCTCCAAAAAGTGGAATTGGTCTCAACCTTTTGCTGCAGGCATTCAAAATAAATGGAAAGACCTGCGTTTTCGCCGGAGTGTCTGATGAGTGACGACCCACGCAGTGTTTGTGAATGAATGCTCAGCCAGCCAGCGCCTCACTATAGCGTTGGCATTATGCACAGTCTTACTATCTTTACCTTTATCAAATCGCCTGAAGATGACACCGTGCTGCTGCAGCAGAACCAAACGGACCTCTACAAACATCAGACTGCTCCCTTGTAACTCTGCATTTCTGCATTGTTGGCTGAGATGGACGACATAGCACTGCATAAATTAGCCAGCGGCTAACGGACATTTAGCTTAACGTTAGCGACAAAACACCACAGTGAATTTCAACCTGCATGCACGTTTAAAAAAACAGCAACCGAATATTCGAATCCCAAACTTGAAAATCGAATACCTACCCATCTAACGAATATTCAAATATTTGGATCCAGCCCTACTTATCACCACCTGTCAATCAGTGGAATAATGTGAAAGCATGTGAAATGTATATCACGTACTCACATGCATGTGTGTCCATAGGCATGTACATGATACAAAAACCTTGTACTTAGCGCTATTAAAGGTAAAAAACTCCACAGTGTATAGGAGTTCATATAATTATGCAGTGCACAATAACAAGCCCAGCAAACCCCCCTGCAAGACTACAATCAGGCTATAAAAACACCTGTGCCAGAATGTACCTCTACAGCATGTTCACTTGAACCATTAATTATGATACATCCTTATAAATGGTCACGTGATACACAGGAAGCCAGTGTTAGGACCTTCTGCTGTGGCTGCATGCAGGGCTGCCGGACAGAAGAGAGAAATAATCAGAAAAACTGATTATTCTCAAGTCTTTTGAAATGTCAAACATAATCGCTGTACACTACAAAAGACATGAATATAATTATGAATTAAGGCTTTAGTGGTGATCGGCGGCTTAATGGTTTTGGTGACTCATGTGACAGGTGGCTGTATATTTGTGAGCTTGGGAGTGTATGATACCTCTTATTCATTTCCTTTGGGTCTTCTCTCATATAGATATATGAGATCAGATGATCCCCCACCGCCGCTCTACTTGCTACATTGCTACTCTAACTAGTGTTTTTGCCACACGCTCTTTGAAATCCATCTATGAATGGAACAGTGGGCTGAAACATCTAAAAGAAACAATATCTAAAAGGTTTGGTAGATTTTTCAGCATGAAAGGGAGAAGCAGAGGGGTTGAGATGGGGAAACCGATGGCTGACAAACTTAAAAAAAAGTGTGGGCAAAGTGAACGAAGGAAAGTTTTGTGAAAAATGCTTCAGATTGCTTCACAGTGTCAAACACCGTGTTCTGCCTCCCGCTGCTACCTGACAATCCGTCAACTTGTGCATTCAGTGCAAGAGAGCATTTAGGAGCGAGGTGAATAGAAATCTGACTTCTGATGTTCGCCCTAAAGGGTAGGTTAAATATGGAGCAGATGAAGGCCAATAAGAGGTTCTTTTCAGGTTTTTACACTTTGGAAAGTTGTCTCTCCTCCACTTGTCCGTCTCCTGCTGTGATGAGACACAGCAGCTACACTCCTCCACCAGCGTCTTCACTCAACGGCTGCAGCACATGAACATCTTTGACTACTATTTATACACTCAAGCTTTAATAGCACCAAGGCCAAGATAATTACCTCATGAGTTCTTTTCCCATTTACACATGTGCACGCAGCATCATGTGTGTGCTGCAATGCTTGAGGTGTGTGCATGAGGAACTGTGTGTATGTGTGTTAAGTATACATTGTGGGTTTGTGGCAAAGGTGTGTATGTGTGTGTGCGTGTGTGCGTGTGTGTGGGGGGTGGGGGGGCCAGGGGGAGTACAGGGAGCTGAAAGGTCATTGCTTTGATGCAAAGCATTTCCCTTTGGCAGAAGGTGCGTGTTTGATGTCACCCAGGGAGTTTTAACAGACAGATTTGAATTTGCAAACGTGTGAATGAGTTTCTGTATGTGCATGTTTGTGTGCTGGGTTACTGGAATAGATGATCAAAAGCCATGTTGGCATCAGATACCTTTCCCAATTTCTTATGCTACCAACTATAAATTGTGTTGACAACATGACATTTACATGCAGTTTTTCCAGTTTCTTATTAACCAGAATGTATTTTACAAGGCTTATTGGATTATGTGTCTAAAGCTACTTAGTTTTAAGGCTCTGACACACCAACCCGACAGCCGACCGTCAGCAGAAAAGGCAGTCGGACTGATCAGTCGGCTCCCCGAGGTCAAAAAAGTGCCTCGGAAC
This sequence comes from Perca fluviatilis, assembly GCF_010015445.1. Classification (NCBI taxonomy): domain Eukaryota; kingdom Metazoa; phylum Chordata; class Actinopteri; order Perciformes; family Percidae; genus Perca; species Perca fluviatilis. Next base: position 20,899,655 of record NC_053126.1, on the reverse strand, counting down.
ACACCGAAGCGGTGTATGTTCTGCACGTGCGCGAGACCTAATACGTTTCCATAACAGCAGGCAGCGCTAATCTGTATTGTTGCCCAAAAAATGAAAATCGGAAATGACGAACACGTCACGTGGGTCTGGCTTCTCCCGAATTTCAAAGCCAGACCATAATGGTGGCTTGTTCGGAACACGATCTTGTATTTTACGAAAATAGTTTACCAAAACGTGTTTCTGAAAACATTTTAATCGAGAAATAGGCCATGCAGTTGATGAATCTGTCTGTTTTTTTCATCAACAAAGATTTTCGTCAGATTTTGAGAGGCATTCACGCTCATCCTGCTCGTCATTTCTCGTAAGTGTTTTAACATAACACATTGAGTCCGACTGCCCACTGGCCGATTCAGCAAGTCAAATCTGCCCACAGACTCAAGTCACGGACCTCGCCAGATTGTCCGACGGCCGATTATTGGGTTGGTGTGTCAGAGCATTTAGGCTCTGTGAAGCTGTAACGCTCTTTGTAAAGGAAACCAAATAGGGATACAAGTTGAGGTCAAAAGTTTGTTATGGATCTATGCAGTTGTGGTGAAGTACATGTAAAAAGGTGGTGTAAGAGTAAAGGTCTTTGGTGTCTAAAAAAAAAAGACATCTTGACATCAAGATGTCTTATGAAATGCCTGCATCAACTGTATTATTATTGTTATTATTATTATTATTATTATTATTATTATTATTATTATTATTATTATAATAAAGGTTATATTTCACTCTGAACCAAAAACTTTGTTGAGATCTATCCTCTGGGGACAATAGATGTTTATCACCAGACTGTCACTGCATGTGGTGGATTATATTTCACCTTAGTCTTCTGTCACAGAAGAATATATTTGTGTTCACAACATCTTTTTACTTCTGCCGGTGCTCTTGTGACATTTCTTATATCAGCTGCTAGTTTAACACTGCTGAAATATATATTTCGTTTTGGTTCTATCCATGTTCCCTCCTGACTGACTGTGACTGAGTAGGTGTTCACACAGTAGTTTCTTTCAAAAAGAATTTGCTGCAATAGTTTGTACACTTACATACTAAGTTGAAATGATTTACAGGTTTTCTTCAACCTTCATCTCTGTAAATTTGCTGTTGAGTTTCCTCGTTGATTTCCCATGATTGCAGCCAGGGCTAATGTGAATTTCCAGAAAACATACACCAATTAGACTAATTAGATTATAATAAAGCCTAAATAGGCATGGTCTATGGAGAATAACGATAACTGCACACATGTCTGGAGTTAATCTCTGTAATTAAGGACATAATTGCCTTTAATTAGTTGTTTACAATAAAGCAAGAAGTAGATACTGACACATTAACACCAACCAGCGCAGCAGTGGTCAAGAATATTTAGTGGAGATTTATTTTTAAACAGGTGCATATCAAACAGTGGATAATTAAACCTTTCTTTTACTCAATATGATACATTTTATTTGCACATGAAATTGTATGGGTGAAATGTAATCCCAGTGACACCAGTGGGTCAGGTTCTCTACTTGTTTCAGGTAGGTCTGTTCATTGTTGCCAAAGTGGCTACACATCGTGTGTGTACAAGGTACAGCAGGGGACTCAAAACACAGCCCTGGGGTGCTCCGGTCTTAAGGATGAGGCTGGAGAAGGTGTTTGTCTGTTCACCCTCACCACCTGGGGTCTGCCTGTCAGGAAGTTCAGGATCCACATCAAAGATCCTCTATACTAAAGTTAGCACATTTCAAGCAGCACCATTGGTATGAAATGGTACACACTTCCTGTCTCCTAAAGGGCTGTGGCCTCGTTTGAACGTGTAGTGAATGTCGTCTGATGGATGAAAAGTTATTAATTAATATGTTCTTTTGCTAACGTTAGATATTTACATAGCTAAAAGACATATTTAGCATCACGGAGATTAGTTTTGTTAGGGTGTTCATGAACTTTAGCTGATGTTAGCTTCTCTGTGTTGCCAAATCTCGCGAGAGTTTGGTCCTGTGACAGAAACAAGTCTCAAACAAAGTAGGGCTGCAGCTATCGATTATTTTAGTAATCGAGTATTTTACCGATTATTCCATTGATTAATCAAGTAAGATAAGAAATGCTTTTGTTTTATTGAAGAGCAATAATATACAATAGTTTGGTTTAATTTTCGGAAAAAGGTACTTTTATTGCCTACATTGCTTACAATATCATCTTTCAAAAAGATGTCACACAGCTCTGTTACACAAATGCTAGTAGATTGTTGATCAGCTGTTTCTCCGTGAAGAGAGAGAATGAGAGAAAATCGTACGCAACAATCGGCTGTTTTTCTGAAGGGATAGTCAACAAGTTGGCTCTTTTGATCAAATGGTGGTCACCACTACATATTTTCTTGTCTTTGTTTTTGGTAATTGTTGTGTTTGGTGTAGTTTCATCGTCCATACGACTCTGTGATTTACTTTTGTCGGGTCCGCTTCGTGGAATGGATTATTAAGTTAGACTCAATGTTTTCTGTTGAGATGCTGAAGCATTGATGTCGTGCTGTTATTGTGGTAAGTTAGTTCGATTTTGCAGTAGAAAAAAAATTACAAAATTTTCATTTATTAAATTTGAACTGATTCCAAACTTTGGACACTTTCTGTCATTTTCTCCATCCTGTTTCTTCTCTTAGCCCCTCACTATTTATGCTCTCTTTCTTCATTTTGTAATCTGCACCGTCAGTCTTCATGGCATGTGTCGCCAGCAGCGTCAGCCCGGTGTGCAACAGTAATAATAATCGTGCGGAAACACTTGGTAACGTTGGTAACATTGATTAAAACGAAGCTTCGAGGCAAATCATTTTGTGTCAAGGTTTTTTAGTAATCAAATTATTTGAGTTACTCAAGGAATCGTTTCAGCCCTAAATAAAGTTAATTTTCTCTTGATGTGTCCGTCTGAAAAATGTCATTTTAGTGTCAGAATGTTTTGGAGATATGTGGCTTGTGAAAAATGGGTCCAATATACACTCATCTAAAGGATTATTAGGAACACCTGTAAGATTTCTTGTTAATGCAATTATCTAATCAACCAATCACATGGCAGCTGCTTCAATGCATTTAGGGGTGTGGTCCAGGTCTAGACAATCTACTGAACTCCAAATTGAATGTCAGAATGGGAAAGAAAGGTGATCTAAGCAACTTTGAGCGTGACATGGTTGTTGGTGCCAGACCGGCTGGTCTGAGTATTTCACAATCTGCTCAGTTACTGGGATTTTCACACACAATCATTTCTAGGGTTTACAAAGAATGGTCTGAAAAAGGAAAAACATCCATTATGCAGCAGTCCTGGGGGGCAAAAATGCCTTGTTGATGCTAGAGGTCAGAGGAGAATGGGCCCGAGTGATTCCAGCTGATAGAAGATCAACTTTGACTCAAATAACCACTCGTTACAACCGAGGTATGCAGCAAAGCATTTGTGAAGCCACAACATGCACAACCTTGAGGTGGATGGGCTACACCAGCAGAAGACCCCACCCGGTACCACTCATCTCCACTAAAAATAGGAAAATGAGGCTACAATTTGCACGAGCTCAGCAAAATTGGAAAGTTGAAGACTGTAAAAATGTTGTGTGGTCTGATGAGTCTCGATGTCTGTTGAGACATTCAGATGGTAAAGTCAGAATTTGGTGTAAACAGAATGAGAACATGGATCCGTCATGCCTTGTTACCACTGTGCAGGCTGGTGGTGGTGGTGTAATAGTGTGGGGGATGTTTTCTTGGCACACTTTAGGCCCCTTAGTACCAATTGAGCATTGTTTAAATGCCACAGCCTACCTGAGCATTATTTCTGACCCTGTCCATCCCTTTATGACCACCATGTATCCATCCTCTGATGGCTACTTCCAGCAGGATAATGCACCATGTCACAAAGCTCGACTCATTTCAAATTGGTTTCTTGAAAATGACTGACACTGTACTAAAATGACCCCCCCAGTCACCAGATCTCAACCCAATAGAACATCTTTGGGATGTGGTGGAACGGGAGCTTTGTGCCCTGGATGTGCATCCCACAAATCTCCATCAACTGCAAGATGCTATCCTATCAATATGGAACCAACATTTTTAAAGAATGCTTCCAGCACCTTGTTGAATCAATGCCATGAAGAATTAAGGCAGTTCTGAAGGCGAACGGGGGTCAAACACGGTATTAGTAGGGTGTTCCTAATAATCCTTTAGGTGAGTGTATACATCAGTGTCTGGGGCGAAAGAATCGCTCATAATCTGTGTTAACGTTCACTTCTCCCGTTGGAATCAATACACTCTAGACCTGCCACTAGTCTCCCAAAGAGGCGTGGCAGTAGCGGAGCCTACGTGACACAGATAGATAGATAGATAGATAGATAGATAGATAGATAGATAGATACTTACTTTATTGATCCCCAAGGGGAAATTAGAGAAGAAACTACTCTGAGTTGGGGTGTCTCGGTTCTAAACCGTCTCTGCCCACATGTACAGTGAGGTGGTTAATCCCAAATCCTTGAGCTTTGTGACCAGCTTGGAGGGAACTATGGGGTTAAATGCTTAACTGTAGTCAATGAACAGCAATCTTAAATAGCTTCCCTTCTTTTCCAGATGACATAGGGTGGTGTAGAAGATGTGTGCTATGGCGTCTTCTGTTGATTGGTTGGTATGGTAGGCAAACTGTAATAGGCCCACTGTGTTGGGCACAGTGTCAGGATTATCAGTCTGTGAGCAGTTCAGGTTTTTGCAAAGATCCGAAAGGCCAGCCTCTATACTCTCTTGTGGTGGAATGTAGACCGTTGTGATAATTAGGGCTGGGCATCGTTCAAAATATTTTGATCCGGTGCCAATTTCAATACCTCAGTTTCGATGCCGGTTCCTAACGATACTTTTTTCGATACCATATGTTTTAAAATCCATTTCAACATCAACAAGAATACATTAAACACAAAGCTTTTATTTTCCAACTTAATTGTGAATCAAAACAGTTATCAAAATGTAAAAATTATGGTAACACTGCTCCCTCAGAGTAACATTAATAAAGTTGCCTTGCCTTGCAAGCTCAGCCCATCAGTCAGTCATCAGGGCAGAGAAACCACTGTTGTGCCTGCTTATCTAAGAGGAAGTGTAACGTCAACAGCACAGCGACCGCTTTTGTCTTGCCATTAATATCATATCACAGCAAACAGTGTCTGCGGGAAGTTTTGAAAAATTGTAACCACACTTGAAACAACTTTATCGGCATTGCTGTGACTTCAACAAAACTACAGAGCCGATGACGTAGTTTACTCCGTCCACACCTGTGTGTGTGTGTGTGTGTGTGTGTGTGTGTGTGTGTGTGTGTGTGTGTGTGTGTGTTGTGTGTGTGTCGGTCGGAGCTCTACTCTCTGTCAGTATGCAGAGGACAGATAAGCTTGTGCTTACGCGTTCAGACGCTTTTGGAACCGGAATTTGGCACCGACGATTAATAATTTTTCGATACTCATAGAATCAGAGATTTTTTTCGGTGCCATAAAAGTATCGACGTTCGGTGCCCAGCCCTAGTGATAATGGCCGATATAAATCCCCATGGTAGAAAGTGCGGCCTGCATTTGATTTACAGTAACTTCAGATCAGGTGAGCAGGAATGGGATAGTATTTTAATATTGCTGATGTTACACGGTACGTAGGAAAAGAGTTTTGGTGAAACAGAGGACATTACAATTCCTGATATCCCTTTGAAAAATTATACAGGCACCGGTCCAGTTTCTTACACACAGTGGTGAGTTGATTTTGCTATCCTTATTAGTGTCTCGTGGTCGTATGTCATAATCTTAAAAATACAGCAAAAATGATAAAAAATAACTAAAATAGCATACATTAAGCATATATTGTACAGGGATGCAGCTGGACAGATCTAGTAGAAAATTACCTTGTGTTTTCATTTTTGCAACACTCTGTGAAAAAATAGCTGTCATGAAAATCCTCCAACTTCAGATGCACAGGCAGATGGCTCAGACCTTCACTGGCAAACTCGGGTCCCCAGTCATGGCGGAAGACTGACTGTCGACAGCTTCTTTGAGAGCTGTTTTAAGTTCTGACAGGGTGTGTGACTCAGATCAGAACAGAACAAGATTATTGCATCAAATTGTTATACAACTCCAGGAAATGGGATATTGAAAAAAGAAAGAAAAAAGAGCACAAGCAGAAGACAGAGTGAGTGTGTCATTTTGCTGGCTGCTGCCAGATGTTTGTGAACCACGGCTCTTACTGAGAGTCCCAGTGACACATTTGACTGATCATTATAAAGCACCGCTATCCTCCTAAGCATGATGTTGCAACCCATCTTTTAACATGATTAATAATACAGTTGTAAGGGGAGCCATGATCTCTCATTAGTACATGCATGCATGCATATGCATGCAAACAGAGTAGTGGATATTTTAATAGTGAATTAATCTGCGGATAATTGCAGTAGCTGTCAGGGTCATTAGTAGTCCTCCAGCCTGTCTCATTAATGGCTCGCGAAAATTCACACCTGTATTGTGATAATCTCTATTTTTTATTGCTATTTTTCTCAGCGTGGGTTGACTTCAGTTTACTGTGTATTTAATAAGATGGATATTTACCCCTTCCACAAATCTATGGACAATTAAAGCCCAATACATAATGTACATACTGTACAGAACTGCACAAAAACCACCTGTGGAAGAACTTACTTCTAAGTTATTATAAGTTGTCATTCACATACTTATAAGTTTTCAAAAACAGTTTTGATAACCAATTCATTCTTTTAGTAATTTTTCAAGCACAAATGCTCCAGTGCTTGTGCCTACTGTCCAGCAAGATTAAACCTAAAATACAACAATTAATAATGAAAGTAATTATTATATTCAGCCCTACTCTGGACCTTGTACTCAATACAAGACAGAAGAAGGAAGTGCATAAGTTATCAAAGCAGATGGCAGACACGTCACGAACAGAGCATTTATTTTAGCAGTAATGAGCAAACTTAGCTGCCTTGATATGCACAAATGAATGTATTCTCCAGAGTAAATACCTTCCACTATCTGCTGCCTCAATGTAATAATTTCCCTAGTTTGTTGAAGGGCACTGCACTTAATGAAGTTATTATAACTAAGGTAAAGAAACAAGGCCACACTTCCCCTTACTCACTAATTCAACCACCTACGCAGACCTATATAGGTGTGTCTAACCCATTTGTCTCAGTTCTCACGACTCCGTCCAAACCCAGTTCTTCCCCTCTCTGCCCTCTCAGTTGGAGAACATGGTAGTCTATATCCTCGACGTTTCACTTCCGGAATTGCTCCGGTGCCACAGGAAATTCCCCCAGATGCATGTATCCTTTGCCGATGTCAGTTTCCTTCCGCTTTCTTTGTGTTGGAATTTTAAACTCTGGTGGATTTATGAGGACTATGGTTAACTGCTCCTCAGATCTCTGCATGGTAAATTCAGACAGCTAGCTAGACTATCTGTCCAATCTGAGTTTTCTCTCGCACAACTAAAACAACTTTTAAACGTACACACGTTCCACCAAATCAAGTTCCTTCCCGAGGCTATTTTGCAGCAGCATGGTGGCTCCGTGCTGAGCTTAGCGCCGCCCATGACGATTGTGATTGGTTTAAAGAAATGGCAATAAACCAGAGCACGTTTTTCCTGAGTCTCGACCCCCGGGGAAAACCATGACTCCGTTCGGCCCCATTAATCCCCATGCAACTGACTCCCTTTTATCCCTCTCCTTGAACCTCACCATCCCACTGTACCAACCCCCACCAACCTTCAGCTCATGTTCATCCACCGGCAATCACCCCCCTTTTCATTCTGCTCCTCGATTCCCAAACATTCCTCCGAACATGACCCTCACCCAATCTTTCCAAATAAAACTACTTTTATACTGTAAAAATGGTGTGGTCTTTGTTAGTAAATCACTCATCAGTCAGAGTCTGGTTTGGCGTAGACATTTTGAATAACTGATCACTTGACAGCTTGGTGGCTCAATGGTTAGCACTGTGGCCCCGCATTAAGAAGGTACTGGGTTCAAACCCTGTGTGGAGTTTGCATGTTCTCCCTGTGTCTGCCTGGGTTTTCTCCGGGTGCTCTGGTTTCCCCACCACTAAAAACATGTTCCCCTCCCTCTCTACTGAGCTGATGTGTGTTGAGCGTCTGGCGTCGTAAGGCTGCCGTGCATCACCCAAGTGGGTGCTAAACATTGGTGGTGGTAGAGAGTAGTCGTCATTCCCCTCCCGAAGCACTTTGAGTGTCTATGATAAAGCGCTATATAAATGTAAAGAATTAATATTAAAACTATTGACACTCTCGAGAAAACATTACTTTTTACACATTACCACATTTGTATATCCATCTATCATACAGACATTAACTCCACCACCCTGCCAGTTGTGGTCCTGCTATTTCACCATTAGATCAAAGCAAGGTTTTAGAGAAATACCATGCATTTTTTGTTTCTGGAGTCACAACTAATACATATCTGACGGTTAAAATGTTCAAGTATTGATTCAACTATATGACTAGGGCTGCAGACTACCCTCATTGATATAAATGGGATGGATAAAATTATAGAAACCTCTCTAAAACCGTTTCAACAGAAATTGAACATTTTAACCTTTATGAAGGTAGGATTTATTACAGGACTGTTGTATTAGACTGCATTAGTTTTAGGTAGGTGTACCTTATAAACTGTGCTATGCTATATAGTCCAAAAGACCCAATAAACTGTGATTTTTAACAATCATGATTATCTCAGTTTGGGCCCTCTGAAAAATCGATTGTTTGTTTCAGTATTTTTACCTTTTAAAAATACTGCGCAGGATCAGGCCTGGTTGAACTATAGATACAAATTTCACTACATAGCCGTGTGTTGGCTGAGATGTCAACACTTTGATGCTGAATATCTCCGCTCTGCAGTCCATGCAGTTACAACTTCTAATTTCAACTTCACAGACTGTAGCCAAGCAAATAGCACCATTCCTCCACAACTCTGTTGAAGTCCTTGGCTACACATCTGATGTAACTTCAATCAAAACATTTCAACCCCCTAAAATGTATATTTTTATATAGTATATAAATAGTATATATATTATTATATAGTATACATAGTTGTGCTGCTGACTTTTGTGTCAAGCGATCCATCTGCAATGTATTACTTTCTAACAGCCTGTTTCTTTTGTATTTGTTATGCCTACTGGGGTTTGTTGTCAATCAGATACAATGAATATATTAAATAAATTCGTAGTGCAGACCTGGCTGTGGAACAAATTACACTTCAGTCACAGTGTATTCATTGAGTTTATGTGATGTTTCCTTGAAAACATTTTTATTTCTATTCTGACTATTACGTTAAAAACGTTAAAAATCAAGACACATTTTAATGGTAAAAAACAACATTTTTTATGTAAGTAAGTAAGGTTCATTTATATAGCACCTTTCACAGATACAAAATCACAAAGTGCCAACCATTGCAGTATGGTGGCCCAATGGTTAGCACTGTGGCCTCACAGCAAAAAGGTTCCGGGTTTGAATGCAGGTCGTTCCAGGCCTTTCTGTGTGGAGTTTGTATGTTCTCCCCATGTTTGCGTGGGTTTCCTCTGGGTGCTCTGGTTTCCCCCACCATCAGAAAACATGTACTAGGTTCTCCAGTCGGTGCCCTTGATCAAGGCACTGGCTCAGATCTGGAGTTGGTCCCCGGGCGCTGTAAATGGCTGCCCACTGCTCCCTTGAGGGATGGGTTAAATGCAGAGAATGAATTTCACTACATGTATGTGTATGTGACAATAAAGTACCTTTACCATTACCACAATTAGACAATACAAGCAATACAAAAAGACAGATAGCAACAATACACATCACAGGGCTGACAAAATTAAAGTCAAATTAAAGCAAAGAAAAAAAAATAGTTATTTTTTTTATAATTATTCGGATAGGCTAACCAAATGATCTAAGCCCGATTTGGCATATAAGGTTGGAGGAGGTCAGTGATGTACTTGGGAGTTAAGTTATGCAGGGCTCTTAAAGTTAGCACCAGTTCTTTAAAATGAATATGAAATGTAAATGATCTACACTGATCAAGTGAATGCACAAAACAGCAGCATCAGAAAAGCAAAGAGTGCATATTTATGCTAATGTACCCACAACTTGATCCAACATGAAGCAATTCCATTTACTTTTGATCGTATTTATGGTAGTATCAATCCGCCCATCCATAACCAATAGCATCACTGACTGCCCTAAAGCTTAGAAGTATTATGGTAAAAACTAATCAGGAAAGGGTACCAGTTTGAATCAAATTTTCACTTTTATAAGCTTTGATGAGATGACTTGCCCTAACCAATAACTTTGTCTTTATTTTCATGTTCTTTTCTTTTTCCATTGTTTCTCATGTTTTCTTTTTCTCTCTGTGACTGAAATGCCGAGTCTGGTATATAATGTTAAACCTCTTAGACTTTGGGTCTTTTGATCTCAGTTTAGACCCCTCTCCACAAAGACACACATACACAAACACGTGTTCCAGTGGGGATTTGTTGTGGAAGTGCAGTTTTCACCACCTGTGTGGACTGCAAAAATGGCAGAGCTATAAAAACACACAGTCATGAGGCCGGCTTCCTGAGCAGTCCCTGTGCAACACTTGCTCTCAGCAGGCGGAGCGTGTTGAAACCAGACTCTGGGGGGGATTGGGGCGGATCTGAGCGACTGCAGAGCATCAGTCACACTGTGGAATCGGCAGCACACTCTCTATCTGGCGCCTCCAGCCTGTCAAGGTGTCTGTGCTCCTAATGCCTGACTGTAAATCCAGCTCGCCTAGATTCATTTTCTCTCTCACTGTGCTGGTGTCTGGGAGGATTTTGCAGTGTATTTTCTGTTGTGAGGTAACCGCTGAGAAAAAAGCTCTCCCTGGCAAAAGTGCTGGCTCTAGTGAGACGGGAAGGCACAGTGTATACAGTTATCTAATTCCTTTTGTGCATCTCACCTAACCGTCTGACCCTGCCCTGCAGCAGCCTTTGTTATCGTATTGCGGGGCAAACGTAAAGAGGAAGGGTAAAGCTCTTTGTCCTTGGGTGCTGCACTGAAGGAGATGAGCTCAACTGTGGTGATATAGGTTCATAGTAAGCTTTATTTTTTTATTTTTTACAAGAAAAGGGGACGTTTGACACACAGACTACTTTTTATTTTATGCATTCTTGTACACTCTTGGTGAACGGAGTTTTTCCTTTGCTCATGCTACTACACAAATGCAAAAAATTTGCAAAAAGTTTTTTTAACTATTTAATTTTCTTTAGGGCTCATGAACCACCCACACTGTAATATTCTATGTCCTTACCTTCTTAGATAAATGTATTTCTTTTAGAGATATTTCAATAGCTGTTTTCCCACTGAGTGCTGCAGTTTGTGCAGGCCTAGACCTTGTCTCCTCAACAGATGTCCTACACTTTGATGATTTAATTTGAGCTCTTGTCTGGTGCCAACTGTGGTGATATAGGTTCATAGTAAGCTTTTTTTTTTTTTTTTTACAAGAAAAGGGGACGTTTGACACACAGGCTACTTTTTATTTTATGCATTCTTGTACACTCTTGGTGAACGGAGTTTTTCCTTTGCTCATGCTACTACACAAATGCAAAAAATTAGCAAAAAGTTTTTTTAACTATTTACTTTTCTTTAGGGCTCATGAACCACCCACACTGTAATATTCTATGTCCTGACCTTCTTAGATAAATGTATTTCTTTTAGAGATATTTCAATAGCTGTTTTCCCACTGAGTGCTGCAGTTTGTGCAGGCCTAGACCTTGTCTCCTCAACAGATGTCCTACACTTTGATGATTTAATTTGAGCTCTTGTCTGGTGCCACCGCCACTACACTCACGTAATACAAAAATGGCAGAATATGACTTTTCCAAGGTCTTTTGTTAAAAAAAAAAAAACGTTTCTCTTTGTTATCATAATTTTTATGACATCTACAGTACTGCCACCACATGTTAGATATGCTTCATAGTTGAAGATTATCTCTGTGTTTTGTGCTGATAAATGCAGATAGAACCGTGATCAGAGCTGCATGTTGCAACAGTACATGTATCGTCTTTACTGTCAAAAACACAAAATCCATTGATATTTTAGCAGAGCCTATTAAAAGAACCTTTTTTTGAGATCCTAAAGTGCAAGATGCTGGGTGGTGCACTTTTGGTGTTTGTTTTCACTGCAGGCAGTACAAATTAAAATCATCGCGGTGGTCCTGTGTGCTATGTAAAGATATAGTGGAGTAATGGCATCCTGAGCAGAGAATGAAGTCACACTCCCTGAGTTTCTTTGTGTTGATAGCCGGTCCGGCTGCTCGTGCATGGTAGTGCATGTGGCTGTGAAATTTTTTTGGTATTTTACGTATTGGGAAACGGTCTGTGAGAGCCGAGTAGAGGCAATCCCAGCCCTCTGTTTTTTTTCTCAGTATTTCAAGTACAGTCCCTTTCACTGCACATTATGAGATTTCAAATCTGCCATGAAAAGGCAGTGTAAGGTAAGTGTATCAATGGTTAAAGCTCTGTGCACCGCCAAAACGAATGTTTTAAGAAGCAGTCAAGCAAAACTTGTTTCCTCAGTAAAAATGGAGAATGACGAGGCACCGTACATGCTGGCTGAGGGTTTTATTATCCACTTCCACTCCAAAGTAAGTGATCTGGGACAGGCCTAAATGTGGCAAATTGTTTGTGCAATGTGCAAACAGAGGGATGTGAGGTTAGAGCTGTAGTAAGTGGTTGTGTATTGGTTGGAACAATCATGGTCATTCACATAAACTTCCCTCATTCTTTAAAAGAAGTGCGCTGCTCTGCTTTTACATAATATCTCTATTCACATGACTAGAAATACTTGTTTTCTCGTTGTTTATTGTCATTCAACAGGACAGTTCACCCCCAAAATACATATTTTTTGTCTTACCTGTAGTGCTATTTATCAATCTAGATTGTTTGGGTGTGAGTTAACCAGTGTTGGAGATATCGGCTTGTGGTGCTCAAAGCGGCAAAACAAAAATACATTTGAAAAACTCAACAGCAATGACTTTTTCCAGAAATTATGACCGGTAACTTAAGATAATCAACAGGACTGGTTTTCAGCAGTTTCATGTAGGAACTATAATTCTTTCCGCCGAACTACACCCAGCAGCCGTATCACTGCAAAAAAGGAGGCATACTCATGGACGAGAGGCTCGTAACTGTAGCTTACTGATACTTCTAGCTCACCTGAGCTAGCTAACGCTACAGCTTAGCCGAGGAGGATGCTATTACTGTTTACATCTCTAGCTGTCATGAGCCACATCCATTTAAGTCAAAACTTACCAAAAGGATAGGGCTGGGCGATAAATCGATTTTATCGATTAACTTGAATGTGTAGTTAACATTGATTTGTTTAAATGAAAATCGGTTTTCTCCTTAACATCCGCCAACGCTCCCCTCTGGGCTCCCGTAGTTCCGAACGGGCTCAGCCCTCCCCCCGCCTGTTTGCCATAGAGATACACAAACAACATGGCAGCGACTGTGACTAACATTAGTTCTTTTCGTTACTAGTCGTTTCATTACTTACTTAACCGTAATCTCCGCCGAAATGACCAGCAGCTCGCGGTGCTCTGTCCCCGGCTGACAGTCACCTATTCTCGGATAACTGAACCACCAACTAAAGCCTGACCTGACGGAGCACCCCAAAAAAAACAAACTTCCCTGTGCCTCAGGAAAATAAGCCTCTACAAGCCAGACCACACTTTTTCTTTCACTTATTATGACAGATGCTATTTTAGATATAAATGAACAGTACTGGTTTTCACTTTAACATCCACATGCACCCTCTCTACGCTTGACGGGATGAACGTGTCATTTGGTCTTTGCTTCTGATTTTTCAAACACGCTAGCACTTTGGGGAATTTCCCCCTAGCTATCCACCAATTGTCTGGGCTTTATACGCAAGTCATGAATTATTTATTTTTTGCTCATTGCCTCATTCTGTGCAGGCTGTTTTTACTGGTGTTGGCTCAGTAGTAAAGTCAGGAGGGATGTAATTAGCTTAAAGGAATATTTCACCGCTGGAAAGCTGAATATATCTTTAAATTGGGTCACTTATGTAGTAGAAATGTGAAAAAAAAATTGAAATTGGTGCCTTCTAGGCCGAGAAAAGCCAGAAAATGTGTTTTGGTCTTATATGGATGAAAAACACCAAATCCCAGAATGCACCTGCTTCGTTGCTTTGAGTCCACTCCCAAGCCACGCCTACTGCTTGACAGACCGACAGAGGCATTCAACTCAACTCAAGCGTGTTTTATTGTCATTTCAACCATATACACGAAACAACGTTTCATCGTGACTCAAGTGGTGTTACACATTTAACATATATAAAAACGACATAAACAGGCTACATTTAGTACACACACTTTATAGGCTCCGTAAAGTTCAGCTAACGCATACTAGCATTAGCGCTTGGTGGGCTGTAAACACCGAGCATAAACACAGCCGTGAATTAGTGTGTAATGTAGAATGGTCGGCATTTAACAGTCACAAACTCCACCAGCAGTTAGCAGTTAAATGGATACAAATCACCACATTTCTGCGCCACTCGGTGTTAACAAAGCCCACCTCTTTTACCTGGCGACAGAGCATCTCTAGCTCGGAGGGCTAGCAGGCCTGGTAGCTGGACAGTCCGGTACACTATTCAGGCATGTTTCCACAACAAAAACACAACAGTCTCTGAACTCACGTTTGGAGTGTCGTTGAAGTTGGATGTAGTCCAGTTTGTGGTCTAAATGAGCGGACACTTGCAAGCAGGATCCGTAAAGTTCAGCTAACGCATACTAGCATTGGTGTAGCTAAACACAGAGTATAAACACAGCCGTGAATTAGCGTGGAATGTGGAATGGTCGGCATTTAACAGTCTCAAGCTCCACCAGCAGTTAGCAGTAGCTAGTTGGATTTTATTTCTACACCAGTCCGTTTAACACAGCCCACCTCCACGGGCCGGCGAGAGCAGCCTGGTAGCTGGATAGTCCCGGTTCCGGTACACTGTTGTTCAGGCATGTTTCCACAACAACAAAAACACAGCAGGAGTTTCGTTGAAGGAGGATGTAGTCCAGCTTGTTGTTTAATGAGCAGACACTTGCAAGCAGGATGGCTGGGACAGGTGGACAGCTAGCGTTAGCTTTCCACCTAGCCGATGAGGATGTCCCCTAGCCGGCTAGCGGCATTGAGCGACACTGCTGTCTCCGTGCAGGCGAAGCTCCGGTAGTGTGCCGGTATTGCGTCTGTAATAACGTTTCCTCCATATTCTCCGATCTGTACCGATGTATCCCGGTGGTACACACGTCCGGTAGTTTGAATGCAGATAATTGTTGTAAATGTTTTCTGCTGAAAACCCGAAAGCCTGTTTGTAAGATTCAAGATGGCTGACAGTCGTTTTCATTCGGAATACCTCCGGCCAGACTCGGCAGTCCAACCCCTGTGGGCGTGTTGAAAACATACGGAAGTAGATCCTACTACTGGCTGTAGTCCTTTGCCTTTGGCCCAAAATCTTCCAATGACGCAAAAATCGTCATTTTACGTCATCGGAAGATTTTTTCCAGGCCCCAAATGCAGAAATCTCTCGTCTCAGGGGGACATGAGGGAGGGAGGCACGGCCATTCAGAAATACTATCGGGTTTCTACTGATACAAAGCTGAATGCTAAATCGGTGAAGTATCCCTTTAAACTAAAAGTTAGGTTCTGCACAGCATGGAGTAAAACCAGATCCGGCTATTATTCTTAGATTAAGTGGTTCTTTCCATCAGCTTCTGTTCGTCTTTAATACCTGTCTTAACTGTTTTCTTCTCTGATGAACCGCATGTCTGTCTGGTGAGTGGAGTATATTCTGGTGTATCTGTCTATCCCTAACAGACTGCAGTTTCATCTGTGGTGATACGTCTTGCATCCCATTAGTTGTTATAGCACGTACGGGCAAAAGATTACAACACCTTCATCTCGGCAACAATGTGATTGAGGGTACAGTTCTCTCAAGAGAGTGTGCAAAAACGCGTTCAATAAATATGTCAATGTGTATAAAGTTAGGCATGTTTCTCTTTAGTTTGCCAGTAAGAAAATCATTGTGAGCAACTTTAACGGTGACCGAATGACAAAACCAGACCAAATGTATCATTTACATCATGTTGACGCTTATGAATGCATGTTTTGGTTTTGTTGAGGTTGATGGAAGAAGCTTAATTTCTTATCAGGAGCTTCACTCTAAGAAAAAAAAGAAGAGATGTGAGGTAGTTGTACAGTAGCAGAGGACATTTGTATTTACTCTCAACCTTTTTGATAAATGGGTTGATCTAGTAATAATGAAAGCCAGTTAAATCCCTCTTGGAAGTCACTTTGGCACACAGTTTCAGCATTCATTAGGGCCTGTGGATGGATTTGGCTGCATTTCTCTCCCTTGTTTGCTCCTGCCACTTTCCCCTCCATTTTCCCTCTGGGTGACGGTGGAAATGAACGAAATCCCTTTGATAGGGGCTGTCTGGAGTTTCAATGTCTTCTGGCAAAATTCATTACGTTGAGAAAAAAGCCTCCATGCCCATTTTCCCAAACTGATTTTAGCGCTGGGCTTTCACTGCTGGCTCTCTATTGCTTATCCATTATTAACAGAAGGTGTCAATCTACTTTACAAACAACACATTTCCTGCAAAACAAGTTAAGCTCAGACAGGCACAATAAGGCGATATGCAACTAACCCAGCGGAAAATTTAAATTTCACCCATTTTTGAGTGTTTTTCAAAGAAAACTGTGCATATTTAACCCAAACTACTAACACATCCTACCTGTCTCAGAGATGAGAAGAATTTAATTTGAAACATCAAAAGGAATCTAATGTGATCTTGACTAATTCTTCTATGACAACATAGTGTGATTGTTATGCAAATGTGACTGTGGCTTCAAATCCTTGCAGAGATGACACTAGACATACATACTTAATTCTACTCAATGTGGCTCCTTGTTCTCAGCCTTTGTACTTCTGAAGTAAACGTGGATGCATGCACATACACCAACACACACTGTGTTTCCTGTTTTGACTAAATTGAGAATTATCGGTTGCCTTCACGCCTGCTTGTTTTATAACTGTGAAGTGACAGTGCTCAGATGGGAGCTGATTCCAGACGAAGTGGTGCACTTTATCTGTTAGTAAAAGGTTGAAGTGGCCTGAAATATGTTTCCTTGCCTCACCCATTTCTGTTATTGGCCCGCAGACTGCTGTAGTAGGTTGAGGTAAATTATTGTTGCTGATAAGGCGACACATATGAGAGGCAATGCCCCATATCTGTTACACTTTTAACTCTCTGCACTAAATAAGAATTAGGCAGTAAAAGACATTATTAAAATGAAAAAGCAGCGTGAGCTGTGACAACCTCCCACAGCCACAGAGTGTACTGCACTTCATTACTATATAGACCCAAAGAAGATGAGAGAGAGAGTGAACGTTGTTTTCTCTGTGTTTAAGAACAAACTGATACTAAACAAAGAGAGAGAATCTGAATGCAACGTGTACAAGATTGTGACTGAGGACTACGTTTGATCGTTAACCCCCCTCCCAGCTTCTTTTCAAAATGGCGAAATGACTGGATAAAAAAATAAAAATGTGCCACAGAACAACATGCTTAACATGGAGCTCTGATTTCCACAATGTAGCGATAAAGTCCTTTTCAGCAGGAAGTCTGCTGTGCCTGACATTTGCAAATACATTTACTGCTGCAAAAAGAAAGAACCTTTGACAGAGGAACAGAGGGAGGTTTTGACAGATGTGACAAAAACAAAATGCACTATATATGAGAGAGAGAGAGAGAGAGAGAGAGAGAGAGAGATGTCACAGCTCCTTTTCTTTCTGTGGCTGCAGGCGTGCAACACGTCCAGGGTGTACAGGGTGGGATAAGGAGGAATGCAAATATTATCAGTAGATGTCGTAAATAACCATTAGATCTGGCACCATGTGATCCTGTTAACGCCTTAAAATCACCTCAATGTGGTGTAAGTGTTTTGACCTAAAAGCAGGACACAGGCAGAGCAGAGGTCCATTTCACAAAACCCAGATAGCGGATTAAGCCAGGATTTCCCAGTTATCCTGGATGACTTCAGCCTTGATTCTGTTTCACGAAAGCAGAGGCAGATAAATTACCATGGAGATTTATTCTGTGCAGCTAGCCTGCCCCTGACCAGGGTAACAACCAGGATTAATTAATCTGTTAAATCAGCAGGGGTTTTACCTTATTATTATTATTATTGTTATTATTATTAGCCTGTATTAAAATACAACAGGTACACATTACTGTTCGGTATAGTACTGTTATTATTTTAACATGGTGACCATTATTTAATTTAAATTTTTTTTGTATTCATACTGTTGTTAGAAGTTTGGTGAATGTAGTATGGCAGTTGTTGAGATAATTAGAAAAGGCAGATACAGTTGCAAATGTGTTTTAAATGAAGTCTGTGATGGAAGGGCAGTATAGGCCTATTTAAAGTCCTATACACGTGTTTCTATAATGGTTCTGACAATGGCAGACTGGTCAGAGATTCTTATAAATAAAGGATCAGTATATTACTTTTCCATGTGCATTTTATCTGCCATTCTTGGCACACAATTTGTATTTTGTCCAGTGGACTGGGACTATAATTTGGGAGGATTGTACAATTATAAAAACCTATGCTAATTGTACAATCCTCCCAAATTATAGTCTTAGTTCACTGGACCAGTAACTATACTACATTCATGAAACAACAGGGAGAGGAATGGATTTATAAATTCTGCTTTTGTGAAACAGCCCCTGGTGTGCAGTCATCACAACACTCTTCTCCTAAAAAGAAACGCTTATTGTCCAGGAGTGTTAAAACTATAGTGCACGGCTGTTTTTTTTATATGAATGAACATCTGTTACATTCAAGCCATTGCCAAATGAGTTGATACAAAGCTTATTAAGACTATCGGCTCCACAAAACTCTCTCTGTATTTCTCGGTATGACTATGTTTACAAAATGGTGTAGTCTGGTGACATTTGCATGCAGAAGCTAGAGTGATGCGTTTTAGGTCACCACTGAGAAAGGACAACAGCAGCGTTCAGATTTGGAGATGAAGAGGACATAAAAATTACACAATACAGTAAATACCTCTTCTATATAACAGTCTTGTTGTCATTACTTAGAATTCCTCATGTGGGCGACAGTTACTACGCACTATTGCTTTAACATGCTCAGCAGCCCCGATATAAAATTAAGGCATTCCAAATATGCTGCCATGCATGTCAGTTTATTTTTTCTTAATCAAAATTTTTTATTTTTCAGAAATTTGAAATTGATGTTTTTTTTTTTTTATTAATTTTTTTTTTTTTTTTAAACATTAAGGCAAATTGGTAAGAAAATATATTGACTCCATGTGCTACTTCTTGCTCTGCCATATTGTCGGATAACTTTGTCATGTTGCCAGGGAACTATTATAACACATGCAGTCCTCTTAAAGTTGTAGCTAACTACCTTATTTTGTGTGTGAACCATTTTATTCATCAA
Source organism: Perca fluviatilis (assembly GCF_010015445.1). Classification (NCBI taxonomy): domain Eukaryota; kingdom Metazoa; phylum Chordata; class Actinopteri; order Perciformes; family Percidae; genus Perca; species Perca fluviatilis. The sequence continues at coordinate 20,880,109 of NC_053126.1, read as the reverse complement.
AACAGGTTTTCTAAATTTAGTACAATTAATAAGATTTTATGTTTTTGTTGCTGCATTCATTTGATTGAATTCAAAAGTGACGCATTAACATAATGCTTGCTAGATGAGACTTTTTTTTAATCATATTAAAACTAAACTTACAGAAGGAAACTTTTTTAAGCATGTTTGTAAAGTTTATTCTTAGGGCAGCAAGGGTGATAAAAGGTCACTAATGAGCCTACATGTGCATATAGCACCTTGTAGTTGCATTCTTTTTCAGAATTTAGACATGAAGCTTATCATGTTCTTATCCAGGTGGCGAACAATGAATGATTAAGGCAGACAAAACTTAAATACCTAGACCAATGAAATTACATGAAAATATATGGACTGTATAGTTAATGATTTAATGGCCAATCAACATTCCTGTATTCACAGAACTATTGTGCAGTAACTAATAAGTGCATAGAAATACACACAGACATACCATGCTGAAATGGAATGCTGTGAAGACCAATTAGTCATCATGGTTGCTGTTAATTGTATTGTAATGACAATATTCCTATTAATGGCACTCTCGTAGTTTCGATCATCTTCAAAGTGCTTTGTGTTTGATCTTCATGGTCCTATCTGTCTTCTCCACCGTCGCCGCAGTGCAGACAGAAGGGCCATGAGGTTAATGGAAACTTGGTGGTTTTTTTACACTGTATAAAACAGCTGTCCTCCTGGAAGCCTGATCCAATAGAGAAAGTAAATACATAACACATTTTATCTGTACTGTGATATTTGGGCGCCTGCGATATCTTTGTTTACTTTGAAGGTTCAGCTAAACTTAACGCCTCCAGCATGGGTTTAACTTCAGAAGTTGGGACGGCACCAAACTTTATGTGTAATCCTAAACTCTCCTCAATTGAGTGTTGATTGAATGCTCTTGTGTAATTCATCAAAGTCTCCGGAACACTCTCTTCACGTATGTGAAATGAGTTGTGCCGCTCCTGAGTGTTTTTCCTAACGAGCATAATATGTAAAGACCAGGAGAGGGTGTGAATTTTTAAAGTACAGCCTGTTATTTTTGGCCGCTGACAGACCTCACAACATGAACACTAAACCACAAAGGAGCACAGCAGGCATTTTTAGGTTTGAGCAGAAATGACAGTAGAGGCAAAAGAACCAAGTGGAAGAGCACTAGTAGAAATGTCAGCACTGCTGGATGCATCTATCTGTGTGTCCACCACGGGACGGAAGGTGCGTCAGGGTCCTTACACTTTATAAAATCCCTCCGCTCTCTGCTGGTTTTCTCCCGGCTCTGCTGGCCTGTCGGCTTCAATGAGCGTGATGTTAATGCGATCCAGCAGGGCCACAGAGACACGGCGCCCTCTGAGGATGATGGGATTGGTCGGAAGCTCCGGCGGAACATTCCAATAAGGCAGACACAGACGTCCTATTGGTGGAAAAAAGAAACACTTAAGATGTGATTGTGATGGGATTTTTCAAAGGCAGAGAGCTGTGATCTATTCCACAATAGTCACAGAAACTTTATTTGGTCACATTTTGATACACAGCCTAGATCTGGATCTCTGAGTGTTCTCTACCAGGCCGTTAAACAATCTATGTCGCAATGATCCCTGTTTAGGTGGAGCAGTTGGGGACGTCAGCTGTCTTTACTGAGCACCAGAAACTGTCCCTCCTCCGAAGCCACAGTAGCTTGACTTCTCAGCCTCCTCTGCAAGTTCTTTGCTGGCCCTCTGTAGGCACGCCCGAGTCATTCCAGCAGCAGGGACAAGTTAGATTGCTGATTTGACCACAAAGCACCTGCATCCAACTTCCACTGGGTGGATGGTGGCGGTCCAGCCAGCCTCGTTGTACTCAGTTGCCAGTTCAGAGTACTTGAGCTGCTTTAACTCATGTGCTGCTGGTATCCCCTCATCTTATGGGAGAGTAAAATCAATGATGAGGAACTTCTGTGGACCACATCACAACATTTGGTCTTAGACTGGTTTGTGTGATCTTGGCTGGGAAAACTAGCTGCTTGTCCAGATCAACAGCTTCCAGGAGTAAGCAGAGATGCTGTCTGTCGGTTTTCTCCTGGCTTGACAAAGGAAATGAGCGGTCATTGGTGACCTAAGTGGGGTAGCTGCAAATCAATGAATCAAGCGAAGTAAGTCTGTGTGAATCTTTGGCATTAAGTTCAGCTTTGATGAACTTTGACAAGTGCTAGCGTAGCTTATTAGCCATGTTGCACCATTCACTTTTATTTAACCGTTCTCTGGAGTATAAACTACTTCCTGAAGGAGGCATGTTTTTTAGCCAGTTATGATACACGAGTTGATGGTACAAACAAATATAAACGTATTGTCCTAGTTGACTGCAAACTTTCAGCAAACACTGGAAATAAGATCTGTGGCTGCTGTTTGATATTCAAAATGTGGTTTAGTTCAATTAGAAAGCTGCTGGATAAACCAGGAATAGGTCACGTCCTTATAAGCTAGCAAGTTTACAATCTAGCAAGCTTGGTGAACTATTGTGACTGCAGTGAGCTTGCTGGCAACAGTTGTTCACCACCTAGCCCTGTGAGTAGTCCCTAGTAGTAGACTATTTTCGTGACATTTACAATAACTGCACCATTTGTACATTTCTGTAGTTACAGTTATCTCTGTACTGTCGTGATCTCATACAGGCATAAAAAAGGGCAGTACTGAGTTATAAGTAACAGTGTTCAGTTAGAGAGAGGTCTAATCTCCCAGAACTCCAAACCGGCCCGGTTCAAGCACTGATGATTCTGAATGTAAACAAGCAAGTTACAGAGATGAGCAGTAAACAAATATGACCGTATTACCCCGGTGGATTTATGGATTTTATCCATATTTATCGTCATTTAACGAACACAGAGTAGCTGATTGTGGAAGGTGGCACAAACAATAAAGGAACGTTAATTGGAATATAACGCAGATATGCTTCTTTCATCATTTGATTATAAAATGAGATGTGAAAGAATGATGAAGTATTTGTTTATCTGTGGAAGCATAATTCAAGTGTTACAAGGCATCCGTTTCCAATTTGTAATCAAGGGGTGTGTGTGTGTCTGTGTGTGTTTGTGCGTGCATTTATTTTGAGTTGTTTCATAAAAATAGAGTCTGTGCATCTGTAAAAGAACAGTTGGCATTTTGCAGACATTTTAGTATTCCAGATGTGGACTGATGCCTTCATTAATTTCAGAAACAATAATCCGATAGAAAGGATCAGAGAGTTGTTTATGAGTGCAGGGCTCAACGCTAACTTTTTAAAGTGGTTGCCGGCTTGGCAACCAGGCATCAGCTTTTGGTCGCCGAAATTAACAATACGGTTGCCATGTTTTAAACTGCCTATATATATTTGGAGCAATTCATTTCTTATGTAACTATACCGAACATTTTAAAAATGAAACTATGAGATAATGGCTTGTAATATAATTTCCCATCCCTCTCAAATATGGGTGCAACGCATCACAAAACTCACAGGTCAGATCACGGTTTTGAGTCACAGATCGGATACATTTTCGGATCAACACAAAAAAGGGGGGAATTTAAATGATTATTAAAAATGTAATAATAACTTTTAATATAGTAACTTCTTTCTTGCTGTTAAAAGACAAAAACCGATGAGAAAAGGGTATTTTACATTATTACATTATTTTAGCGTTAGACGGTTGTACGTCCCGCTGTTGGAATCCTCTACAGTGAAATACTGTTCCACTTTTACACCGTTTAGCTGTGAGCATTTTAACCGTGTTTAATCCATTTACTGCTGTAGCTAATGGTAGGCTAACGTTACCTGCTGCCAAGTGTAAAGTGTTATTAGTTTTTACTAGCGTGACATGCAGCTATGTTTCTGTTGCCTCTAACGCCTGTTTCGGAGCATCAGAGAGCAGTCCGACATTTAGGTGGCACTGTAATGAGGCACCGAAATCCGTGTTGCTATTCCATCTGGTAGATACTGGGCACCGGTGCCATATTAGCACCGGATTTTAACATGCGCCGTTAACATGAACAGAAAATTGCTTTGCCTGTATCTTTTCACGGCAAATGCGCAAACAAAATGAAAAATAAAAATTTTGAAATAAGATTTTCCAGTTCTGTAAGTTTTGGTTTGTTTACACAAATATTTAACAGGTGGTTGCCTAAGGGGGCAACCAGAGGCCAAGGAACGGTTGCCAATTGACTCAATATGGTTACCAAGGGCAACCGGGCAACCGTTACTGTCGAGCCCTGGAGTGAAACAGCTGATGGGCTTCAATTATAATATTGATCCTGAAGATGAAACTACAGCTGTATAAAAATAAACATTTGAAACGGACAGATGTCCATGAGCAGGGGCGATTCTAGGATCTGACCTTTGGGGGGGCTCAGCCCCTAATGAAAAGTTGATAGCAGTTAAGCTAGGGGTGTCCAGGGGCATGCCCCAGTAAGATTCTTTTTTTTTAAACCCTTAAATCATGACTTCTGGTGAGTTTTGGGGAAAGAAATAGACAGATTGAGACATACAATTATGACAAACTATCAACAGATTCAAGGCATCTGCTGTGAAAAAAGATGGCAACTACAAAGCATTATTGCAGCACATACCCAGGGGGGTCGGACTGGGGGGAAAAAGGGGACCGAGTACCCAGGGCCCTCATGTGAGGAGGGCCCAAAAAGATGCTAGAATTAATAGCTGTGGATGCAGGGAGGGGCCCATAGAAAATGCCTTTCTACAGGCCCCAGAATTTTGAGCTACGCCCCTGCACATACCTTGAACTGGTAAAATAAGCCTTAACATATTTTTAGACAGGATTATTCATGTTTTTTCTGCTGTTCATTTTAAACTTTTTCATTTACACAATTGATAGAAACTGGTTATACAGCTAAATGATGAATAATCTAATCTAATAATGCCTCTGAACCAGATGGGGAAAATCCAACATCTCTTTTTCTAAAGAGCCTAATCCTCCATGAAATGCATATGTAAATATAATGTGAATGGAATATTTTAAGTGTTTTTGCCCGTATAATATATGTCCACTTTCTCACCTGGTTCTTCCAGGTCCCTCTCTTTGTCCACTCTCTCTCCATCCTGCTGTCTCTCTCTCTCTCTCCATCCTCCTCTCTACCTCTATCTCCCTCCCTCCATCATATCACTGACAATCACATACAAAACATTTTGTAATCAACTAGAAAATAATCTTCAAATAAAAGAGAAAACAAAAATCAGTAGTCCTACTATATATATATATGTCTTATAGGCTACCTAGCCATTTTCTCACCTTGTTCATCTTGCTCTCTCTGCCCTTCTCCCTCTCTATTCTCCTCACTCCTTTGTGCTGTCAACCAGAGGGCAAATGTAATTAACTAATCAACAGATAATGTATGTGTAGGCTACCAAAGGTTATAAATTAATCTATTTATAACATATATGAATATGGGGTTGCTGTTCAGTGCAGTGGGATAATGTTAAAGGCTTATCTTATACTTTCTCACCTGAACCGGGCTGTTTTCTTTAAAAAAAGAAACATATATCCATCTATGGGGAAACAGCCTGTGGGTCAGGGTTTGTTGTTCCAGTGTTTCAGTTCTGATATGAATGAGTCTGATGATCCGTCAGGTCGAATTATTTATTTTTCATTGGCATTGACAGTTAACAATAAGAAAGTGTCTAACTGCAGCGGCGGCGCTATATGCTATTTTTAGCAGTGCTCAAGCTGTTACAGCAGGCTATTAATAGCACACTTTAAAAACTCGTTGTAGGCTAGCTACTCCTAAGCTACATTTGCCTACAATTAGCAATTTTATCTAACGTTGCACAACAAAATTGGACTCCGTGGTGAATAAGCTAGGCTAATTCAGATATAATTGCCATCATTATGATCAGGGATCACAGATTGGTTCCACAAATACTACACCTGTAGCCTACTTAATAACTACTCCATTAGCCATACCTTTTCAGTGGTTGACGACCGAATTCCCCAAAGTTATCTGCGCAGACTGAACAGTCGGCTGACTGAGGCACCCTCTTTCAGGGAATCGCAGAGGCTGTTGACTTTAGGCTAACAACTGAGCTGAGCATGTCGTCATTCATCCTATTCCATTGCTAAAATCGGGTTTGCAAAAGTAATAAGGTTTGAGCACTAAATGATTTCACAGAATCACAATGATAAGGACTTTATTTTTCAGGGGTGCTGAGATGATTTTTAGAGGTGCTTCAGCACCCCTAAAAATAGCCTAGCGCCGCCTGAGCACATTGCAAACAGGAACTGCTAATAGCTTATTCGGCATACTTTTAATGGTTCCAAAATGTAAACAAATATTGGCAAAAAATTTAAAAAAATGTCGCTCAAAAGAGAAGACCATTACTTGCAGTAGTACATATTCACCAGAACTGATCATTCTGGGGCCTCTTCCAGCTTCACAGTTCTGTGCAGATCTTTGTGTTTCAACCCTCACAATTGTATTATTACTGTATGTACTGCGCTTGGACAGGTGTACAAAGATGGGAGTCCCGATGTCTAGAGGTGTCTTGGCAATTCCCCATTGGCTTCCTGTACTCAACACGACAGACTGGACTCGGCCGAGTAACAAAAAACAAATTTACTCTGTCTTTTAACATATTCTCGTTATTGATACAAGATCAGTAACAGTGTTCAACATGAATATGACAGAAACTGGTCTCTCGCTGCCAAAAGCTTGTACATGTACAGAACTCCTCCTCCACAAAGACATATTTGCTGATGAAAAAGCCTATGTATGTACTCGCTCTGTGATGAAGCATATGCAGAGGATTTATGAGTTTGCTTAGAACATTACATGGTCCACTCTGTACAGGCATCTTTTTTTTTTTTTTTTTACAAAAGGGAAGAACTCCAGATAGTTTTAAAAAAGGAAGAATTATCATTTTTCCATTTACTACTGCTGCCAGCTCTATGCGGTGCAAGAAATACTTTTGTTTCAGTGTCTCAGGGTAATGTAAAATGTATGAATGGCTTCTATCGTAGTAATAACACTGGAGAGGATTGTTTGCTTTTGTGCTACAACAGTAATTTTGCTTCTGTATCACTAATATGCCCCTATTTGCAGTAAGAGCTTTGTGTTTGCGAATAGTAGAGCAAACATGTTAGTTAAGAAGAAGGTTGAAAGGTTGCTCACTAGCGAGTGTACACTTACTCTTATTGTAACAAGAAGAGCCAGTAGCAATTGCCATGTAGCAATTTGTTACAGATTTCACACAAGCATACAGTTTAATACATCATTAAGTATACAATGCTACTTACACATTCAAATCACAAGGAGCAGATTGGAGGTACAAAAGAGCAAACATTCATCAGCCACAGCAACTTCTCGGGAGGAACAGATTATGGCAGAGACAAAGAAGCACAGTTTGTCGGTCTAAGAAGTAGCAGGCTCGCCTCCTATGATAGATTTGCTTTCACTCAGCCATGCAATTTCCATAGTTAGCCCAAATGAGGGAGTTATTTTCTGTTGTTGCCACTATGTGGCTGCACAAAGAAATAATGTATTTCCTTAGCGAACGGATTCTAGGTATTGTTTTTTTTCATATTTAAGTCCATTAGATGTAAATATTGGGAAGCAGTGGACAGCTATGATCAGTTTTCTCCATTGTGTAAACGCTCCTTCACACAGTGGAGGGAAGAATAAATAACTCTGTGCTTCCGTTTTCTGTGGGAATCAAAATAAGTGCTGTTGGTGGGAATCCCAAATGCACACAGCACACTATATATTCCTTTATATTATCAGAAACCAACTAGTGCTCCTATACTGGACTACTACCTTGCCCCATTTAGTGTGTGGTTATTTGATGAAACACAATTTAGGAAATTAGGAAAAAATGCAATATTTGAGCACAATGTAAACTAAGATGATATCAAGTTATTAAAAGAACGTAGGGGAGTAAAAAGTACAATATTTGCCTCTGACATTTACAGTACAAGTGTATTAGCAGGAAATGAAAGTACTAGTACCTTTTTAAAATTGTACTTCAGTACAGTACTTGAGTACATGTACTTAGTTACTTTTCATCACTGGGGCTAAGTGATATTAGACTGAAGCTCAGTAAAAAAAGGTGAGCGCTGAAGAGGAGTAAAATAATACAGTGAGCGCTAAAACCTGAATGTAGTCTGGCTATAATCTTACGAAGGAGAGACTAATACATATTGCAACTTTCGAGGTAAATTATTTAACTAGCTGTCTGACCTTTCAGGGCCCTGGACAAAATGGTACATGGTCAGAGTCTAAAGTTGAGCAGAGTGGTTATTTATTGATTCACTTGACCCCATAGAGCATTCTGGTAAGTGTCATAACTCTTCATAGGTAATGCTTTCTCATTAAGGGAAATATCTGATTAGCGGGGATATTCATGTGTAACTTGTTACATAAATATGGTGCAGCTGTATTTATTTGATGAAAAATAGTCAGTGCTAAACACAGGACTTTGTTTAAGACTCTAAATATTCTCAACATATTAGGGAGGTCAGCTGCTAAGCATATCACATTGTCCAAAACAATCAGGTGTCTTTTTCCCATTAAAAAAAAAAGCTTTACCTACATTGGGCATGGATACAGTGTATACGTAAATTCACACAATCATGCACAGCATGTAGGACAAGGTTAAGAATGTACAATAAAGACTTGAGAGGCAATTGAGCAGGTAAAGAGAAGGAAAGGGCAGATAAGGACATTGTCTGATACACATCCCTTCTTATCACAACCATATTCCTCTCTTCCTCTGCGTGTCCTCATTTACTATTCTCTTCTTCATTTAAAGCTGTCATTGTCCTCTTATTCCCTGCTTTGTTTCCTCTCTGTTGAATTTCTACATTTCCTCCTCCACGTAATTCTCTACGTAACCATAACTGATCTATTTGCACTCTCCATTCGATTTCCTCTCTGTGAAGGCCTCATTTCTTTGGACTTGTCCATGGTTCTGTCTCTCACATTTTCATCTCCCTCTACTAACTAAAACTGAGCCTATCTCTGTCTATTTCAATTACTGTTGTATTTCTAGGTTCAGTGTGTGGATTTGGCACTATAATATTTTATTTAAGTGAATGAGGATTTACATGTCTGGAATATGTTTTATAGCGCCAAAGTGAGGACACACAAAACATAATAAACAACCAGGTGTGCTGTCTCTTGTTGTAATAAAATCGAAAAACATTCTAGATTACCCCTTTTTTGGGCCAATTTTTACTCCTTTTTAAATGTGCTGCCATATCACATAGAAAGAGATGAAGATGTGATGTTCTGTAACTGTCCTATCTTAGTGGTAACATTAAAAGTTGCCCAGCAGTTTTTTTTCTGTAGAAGTAGAGCTCTTTGTTCTCCACTTCATTGATTTTATGACTGATAGCCCATTCAACTTTTAGCACTTTTGTCAGTAATTGCCTTTTCAGAGAATGTAATTGTACCAAGAGGGCATCGCTGAGTGCGTGAGATTCAGACATACCGGCGGCCGGAGGTGGTATTTCACATTCCTGTGCCATATTCACATATTCATTACTCCTGTAATAAACCTATAACGGTTATGTGAATGGACATTGTTAAGGGACTCTGTTCGCTGTAAAGAGAGAGGAAGAGGTCGACAGAATCTGAAGCAGATGGAGCTGGGTTGCTTTGGGCATCAGCTCTGTGTGAGTGTGTTTATCTGCTCTTCTGTGTGTCTGAGCACATATGTTACAGCATGCATGTGAGTATTTGGGAACTTTGAATTTGCAGCGATGCATACAGTACATCATGCTGTATGTGTTACAGTATGCAAATTAGTGTATTCCACATGCAGTGTATGCAAATAAATCCTACCATAGCGCTGTCAGAGAAACTAAATGGTTTAAATGGATGAAACATTCAGAGTATCTGTTTTTTTGCCTCGTTACTGAAACACTTAAGGAAAGCACCGTGTCTAACACCAGACTTGGTGCTGAGAGAGCACGCTGTTGTATCTGACTCTAAATATTTTGTCATGTAACCGCCATGCTCTAAACCCAGAATGCTGAGTTTACTAATCTAGATAATTAATCATTACTTTAAAGTGCCCACAAAGGTGTTTCATTAAGCTAGGGTGACAATAAAACAATAGCAAATGCTGTATTTTTGCAAATGCAATATGAATGCATTAATGTGAATGTGCATGTGAAAGCATCTTTTTCTACATGAATAATTTTTTTCATACATGATGTGTGGGGGAAATTAGATGCTGATGCAGAGGATATGCTCCGTGTGAACAATGAATAATAATGAATTAATGTGTAGTTTATTTTGCACAACACAATGGTTTATTATTAATTTACTCAAATGTAGATGCCAGAATATAATATTGCAATATAGTCAAAATGAAACTCCTGGCTGCTTTCCCTTTTTTTGCGCCCCCCCTCCTCCGCCCCCCTTTTTTTCTCCCCCCCCCCCCCATATTTTTTTTTTTTTTTTTTTTTCAGTTATTAAGCAAAAAAAAAAAAAAAATTGGTTTGTTTAAAAAAAAAATTTTTTGGTGGTTTTTTTTTTTTAAATATTAAAAAAAAAAATTTTTTTTTTGACTGCTGTTCATCACACAAAATGAGACATTTGAAGACGTCACACTGAGCTCTTGAAAATTGTTTGACGGACAATTTCTCGTGTGTACTGACATTTCATAGACGAAACAATCATTCAGATAACTATACAATAATTAACAGATTAACTGATAATGAATGAATTAGTTTTAGTTGCAGCCATAGACAATTCAACTTTTCTACTTTAAACGTTCATGAGAAAGATCATCATTTTACAAACCAAGGCCCATTGGTTTCTGGTCTAGTTGCGCTGTCATTTAGAATTTTAGAGAACTAGTTGCTAGCTTTCAGGAACCAAACTCCCCATTGACAGGTACTGATGCATGATGGGACGTTAGGGAATGATTGAGTTTTCCAGTAATCCCTGCCAACCAGTCAACAGATTGCAGGCAGATCTCTGCATGTTGTCCGCCTGGGAGAAACATTGTGGGAGGGAGCAGTGAATGTAGCAGTGCCAGATTGTGCCGTGCTGTAGTGACGGCAGCCCGGCCAAACTCCCCGAGTACCTGGGCAGGTTCCAGGCCTCCTCGTAATGATGACTGACTGAACGACCCGTGATGAGAGAGGAGCTGGACAGGACCAGGCCATCAGCTGATCTACCAGTCCATTGTTCAGACAGGCTGCTGCGGATCATGTTTCTCATCTGTTCCAACAACTTTTTTTGCTGTCCATCACTAGTCTTGCATTGCCAGACCTTCGTCTTCGGGCATTCTGGGATGGGAGAAAAACATGCCCTCGTTTATTGGCATTTCTTTAAACCAATCATAATCGTCTTGGGCGACACTAAGCGCCGTACAGAGCACCGGTGCCTCTGCAAAATAGCCTCTAGAAGGAATTTGTTTTGGTGGAACGTGTACGTTCAAAGGCTGTTTTAAGTCGTGCGACAGAAAACTCAGATTGGACAGATAGTCTAGCTAGCTGTCTGGATTTACCCTGCAGAGATCTGAGAAAATGTTAACCATAGTACTCATATATCGACCCGAGTTACAAAGTTACAACACAAAGAAAGAGGAAGGTGACTGACATCTGGCCAAAATGAGGGACATCTGTTTGAATTTCCTGTGGCACCTGAACAGTCCTGGAAGTGGAACGTTGTTGATATAGACTAGTCTATCACTGAGACCCTCTGATAGGTATTTACCTGCCACAGATCATCCCTGTATTCATGGAAAAAAAGTCAGTATACAGAGACGTTATTTGAGATGTGAGGCTATGAAAGCGTTTTGTGCTTTAAAGATGAGAATGGTTGTTTACAAAGCTGACGTCTGAATAATGTTTTGTTAACCACAAACTTTTACTTTGTCAGCTTTGTCCTGTTTCTACTTTATTTCTGGACTTCTAACTGAAAGATGAGGACATGCCGAGCAGTATTGCTTGTTGATGGCTTTCGCTAAGCGAGTCTCATTATTTTTAGTGTTGCCAATTGAACCAAGCGTGTGCTGTGTATATCCGACATGGTGGCGGCTCAGCACAGTGTGTACACGGAGAGTTCAAACCAGGGTCAGCAGGAGCTGCAGAAATGCACTCTAAAGGCACACACACTGAAAAACTCTCCCCGGATCATCTTAAAGGGTTTTGTTACTGCAATCATCATGTAAGATCTTTAGCCTTTATTATCCATTGTAATCGTACGAGGTACAATTCCAGTGAAATGTTATTGGAACAAGTATGCAGCCAAGTCAATTAACTGGTTTGTGTTGTTGATTTTAGACTATAATTACCTGATGCCAACAAAGTTACTTTTCTTATGTTTGAGACTCAACAGATGTGTTTATTTTAGATTACTAATAATTAATTATTTCAATTATTGCCACGTGACATGTGCTGTCAGAACCAAGGTGAGCAATGACAAGATCCCAACAGCAGTTTGTACACTTACCTGTGATGCAAATACTCTCTTATATATCTAAATAATTCTTCTTTATAGTAAACAAATTGAGCCATATAAAAAATGTCAACCTGTGATAGATCTCACATCAGACTTCTCAGATCAGTAGACATGTCCACTTTTCAAAAGTGCAGATATTTGTGTAGTTTTCCCTCTGTCTTTCCTTTTTCTTTGCCCTTTGGCTGTTCCTGGAAGTATGAATAGCTGAAGGGAAAAAAAAAAGCCTCGAAAACTCAGCCGAGCTCCAGTCTGGTAATACAGGCAATATTAGCCGACTGGTCGTATCTGGGAGCACACAATACAGAATCTGAGCCACATCAATCTGTCTTTGTGTCTGACACATGCCCAGTCACTTACAGACCAGAGGGGCCAAATGGCACTGGCCAAGATGACCCACTCTTTCATTCCAAAATATCTTTTTTTTTTTTTTGTAATCCTTCAAAGTCAGAGTTGAGCAGCTGGTAGAGGCCAGGCTAACCCTGACGGAGAGAGACTCACACATTACAGCCTGCCAGTTAGTTGGAGAAAGCATATCGCTGCAGGCTTATTCCAGTGTAAGAAAGTAATGATGCTACCCGTAACCTTATATTTTAGGGAGCTACGGACATTTTATTGCGATACCTATACAAATATTACTGTGAACATCTGAGAGCACACATATTTGAGATGATTTACCTCACAATAGTTGTATTGTTTCAAAAAACTCCTTTGCTTTGGATGAGAAAGATATTTTGGACAAAGCTGCTTGTCTAGTGAGGACATGTGATAAGTGTCAATGTCACTCTTGCCACCAATCGAACACTCACAGGAGCAGGCAATATACTCTACTGTATATTGGAGTTACACATTTCCACAAATAACTTATATCACCTTTACCAACACAAAACCCATCACTACAGTACCGTGTCTTGGTTCAGTTTTAGAACCATAAAGTTGTTTACTTAAATTGCATTTTTTACTATCAATTTATGAGTGTTGGCTGATCACAGTAAACATTCAACATTCCTTTTTTTTTTGTAAAATAAAAAGTTGTATGGGTTTAGATTTTTTGTTATATTTTTGTAATTCTCCTCCTGCCTTCTCTGGGTGAACATTATGAAGCTAAAATGTTTTGAGGAAAAAAACGTCTCATACTATACTTCTGACCAATGAATGTGACCTGTAGAGCAGGAAAGCCAGTCGTTATTGCAGCTTTTCAGAGCCTTAAAGATGTTCTTACAATGGCGTCATACCCAGACTTGTTTTCTGTTCCACTAGCTTCTGTTACTCAGTGCAGTCTCTCTAGTTTTTTTTAAGTCTTTCTGAAAAACTGCAGACTATCTAGCTCTAATCTTTTTTTCGATCGGTTTTTCTTAATCAAATGTGAAAAAATGTTTAGAAACCCAATTTCCTAAAGCCCATGGCCACGTTGTTGATTTGTTTGTTTTGCGTGACTAACAAAGTAAAACCAGAGTGCGTTCATCTTATTAACAAATATGAGAAAGAAAAGCAGCAAATCCCACATCTGAGAAGCTGGAACCTGTGAACTTTTGACATGTTTGGTAGGAAAAAATTACTAAAAACGATTAATATGTTCAATCAAAATAGTTGCTGATTATATTTTTGTCCATCGACTTATCACATTGAGTACCTGTTTCAGCTCTGCTTTGGTTCACTATTATGGGCTTCAGTGTCCAGGGGTAAGCGAGTTTTTCTATGTGTGGGAAACACTGGTATAACCCTTCTTTCTGTCTTTCTTTCTTTTTAATGCCCGAAATGATACCAAACGTCTACAAGTAGTACAAATAGGTTATGCTCTCATAAAACGATGGATTGGAAAGTTTGTAAGTACACCAGAAGTTTATGAACACTTGCCTGCTGGCTTCAGCTCTCTGTTGCTGCTGCTGCTGCTGCTGCTACATGCAGTTAGACGAGTGCTTAGGGACGTCTACAAATTACTACACCGAAAAGAGTTACAACAAAAATATTTATTAATTCAATGATTAAATAAGGTAATGTCTCCAAACTTACCTCAATTATTACTTGTCTCCTGCTAGTTATACTACAGCACTTACTTTAAAAAAAAAAAGTTAAATTAATAAATATTTTTGTTGCATCTCTTCTCGGTGTTGTAATTTGTAGACGGCCCTAAGCATCGTCTTACTGCAGCAGCAACAACAGCAGAGAGCAGAAGCCAGCAGGCAAGTGTTATTTACATAAACTTCTGGTGTACTTACAAACCTTCCAATCCATCGCTTTATGAGAGCATAACCTATTTGTACTTACTTGTAGACGTTTGGTATCATTTCGGGCATTATTAGTGGGGTAATTTACGAGATACAAACGTGGGTCCATTAACCCCTGCGCTAAGCTATTCAGCTGTTAACGCTACTCTACGCTAACTCTCCCAATGTTAGACCCAGGTAAAAAAAGCTTCTGGGGGGGTGTTTGGCTCGAGGTCATGGTGCAAAGGACCCTAGGGTGAAATTACTCCGAACCATCACTTTAAGCTTTGCTCTCAAGTATGGTTGTCTTTTACTAAAGGCAAGCGTGCAGGGATTAGACAAAAGCGCTGTTGTAATCAATACGATTTTGTGTTTATTGAACAGTGTGCGTGTTTTCTGTTTCCACTAAGTCACTCGTGTTGAGACTCACATTTAGCGAAGGAGAAAAGAAACGGAGAAGAAAGAAAAGAATTGGAAAACTTCTAAGTTTGATTAAGTTTGCACAGGATTGCTTTCTTACGCCCACAACACCACAAAAACTAAACAAAAACAAGATCAAGAAGCCAGAGAGATGTAATTTATGGTTTTGGCATCCGACTTAAATAGGTTTGTGCTGACACCACAAGTTTGTTGTTACAGGATACAGTGGTGCAAGATTTGAAGCCAGACTTGTTTATTTGACACCGCTTAACCCCAAATGTGGTTGAATTTGGAATAAAACTCTATAAAAGAAATAATATTGTTTAAATAATGAACATGGCTGAGGCAGAACCAATCATATTACAGGGATTAGGGGATAAAGCAATTCAGCCTCCAAAGCAGAAAGAATTACGGCACACAATAGTGCCATTGACTGCTCCCATCAGCTGAGCTTGGACCGAGGTTTACCTTTCCCAGTGTTTCAAATGTTAAAGTGTTTAAAAAGCCTTCTGGTATACTATGTAATCTAATATAAATTATGCTTTCTCTTCCACAATAAGGAAAGCCCAGAAGGTTGTCTGCCATTTAAGGAACAGTTTTGGCAGAAAAGGAAAGGCCGGCAATTATTACACTTGCACAAAGTTAAGGGATTTACAAGAGAGAGATTTAAACAAGAGGCTACAGCCATTGCTTATGGCTCTGTGAGGCTGTACTTAGACACAGGGTGCTTTGCGTTTAATCCAGTTTAGCAGGTGGAATGGTTCCATGTTCACTGTCTAAGTTTACTGTGTTAGCATGCTAAAATTTCCTTTTTTTTATTACTAAACACAAAGTACAACTAAGGCTGGTAACGATGTAATTTGTTTTGCAGGCATTAAATCATTAACTTAATCATTAACAAATTACTTACATAACTACATACTACTACATACTAAACGTTTGACCTGATGGTGAAGCTAGATAACAAGTTAGAGGAGCTCCAACCTAAATACAGTTAATCTTGTTTGGAATATGTGTCTGTACCAAAGTTCATGGCAAATCATCCAATAGTAGTTGTTGAGATGTTTTCCCAAAAAACACTAATGCCAACCTCATTGTGTCGCTAAAAGAAAAGTCAGAAAATCACCAAAGTCAATAGGGAATCATCCTATGGATACTTTAATTGTCTGTACAAAAGTTCATGGCAATCCACATCATCATAGTTGTCGAGATATTTCAGTCTTGACCAAAGTTGTTGACCAACCAAGCAACACTGCGATAGGGCCACACTGCAACTGAACTTCGTGTTTAAAAATTCCCCTTTAATTCTACCCCTATGCATGATGAACTGAAAGATCCCAAACTATCCGGAGCTCTCACAAACCTAAACCTGTCCTTCTCTACTCTTTACACTAAGTGCTGTTAGTACTCTGATACACAAGTGCTGTTTGGACATTGCTTGAGAGTTGCAGTTGATGCTAAGTGTCTGCACTGGGTTCGGCTGATAGGAAAATAATTTTTGGGCGTTACGTTGCAATGCATGCTAATTTCAATAGAGGCTGCCTGTGTAATTTGGTAATTTTAAAGCAGTTTTAGATTTAACTTGTACTTTTAAGGTCCTACTTAGAGTCATGTTTGGTTAATTCATTTTCTACTTTTCTTCAGATGGGATATTATGCCTCAGATGCTCTTTTGAGCCTGTAAACAGAGGCTGTGAGGACCTAGCTTGCTGATGGACTTGAACTGAGGCTATACCACTTCCTCCATCTGTTCCCTTGTGTTGCCTTTCACCAGGGTCAACTCTGGACCTCTCTTGGTGTCATTTCTCTGTTCACAGGATCTGATATTTCAACACAGAGTCGTCTTGTCAGTCCGAACATCTGTCCACTCACTGACAGGAACCTGGATAACTGTCATTGCTTATTGCAGGCTGACATGAGTGACTTCTCAAGAGTCCTCATCAATACATTCCTGTTGTCTAGAAGCTGTATTTTTTTTTTTTTTTTTTTTACCTTTGGTGTTTTTATAAAGTCTTTTAAAGTTGTTGCTTTCAGCAACAAGCTCAGATCTGTTGCTTCTTGACGTTGCTGACCTCCACAACCATGTGGCAAAGCCCTTGATTCTTTAAAGACATTATTTATTATCCAGTTTATGCAGTCATGACATTTTAGAAGGTCCCCATTAGCTGATGCAGAACATGAGCTACTCTTCCTGGGGTCCACACAATACATAAAAACATGACAACAGATGAGACGTTTTCAGACAAGTAAAAATAAGAAAAGTAAACTTACAATATTCTTTCTCGTAAACTTAACTATAGATATTGCTCTTCATATACTCATGTATGTATATTACACCAAATTCATAAGCACTGAAAATACAAAAGTGAAATCTTGTGAAACAACTTATTTGTATACATATAAATATTGCTATTCATAAAAAGTACAAATTGTAAAATATGGTTACAGGCATAGGGCCATTAGATGTTGCTTTACTTGTATATTAAAGCTTGCTTTATTGTGTGCTTTAGCAATCTCAGTTGGAAGTGAGTTCCATGCAACCATATACCTCGATACAATACTGTACGTTGCAGTGATTGTGTTCTGGATCTAGGAACTGTGAAATAATGATGGGTAAGCTTATACTCCTATAGTGTACATTACCCCGCTCATGTTTACCTCAATTATTGCACTCCAAAGGTTTTGGTTTCAAGGTGATTAGCCAAGAAAAGTTGTAAATGTAAGAGCTTGTAAGAATGAAGCACTGAAACCTCAATGGCCCCATTAATTTAAGTCATAAAAAATCTATTTAGTATGATCAAAAGTGAACTCCTCATTAACTGCCTAGGTGAAAGGCCTGCAGTAAAACCAGCCAGTTTTTTGTGGCGTGTGCTGCAGTCGCTGCAGGAAGAGTATTGTCTTTGTCCTGACTGTGTAATGACAACATAATTAGTCAAATTGAAGCCAAAGCCAACGTACTGTCTGCATCCTACCTGTTCTATTGTAATCTGTGTGCTGCAGGAAAATGCTTGCTACATCAGAAACTAAAGGAACAATCTAAGGAGTCCCTCATGGATCTTCTTTTTACTTTTCTTTTTGTATTGATTTGTAGTTGGCTGCAGTTGCAGATGCTGTTTTTGAAAAATCAGCAACAAAGTTTCAAATTTTGTCATACATTTTTAAATTTTTAATGACAATGTGATCATTTAATGAACTTGTTCATCCAACGATTTAGTGCATCAGGTGTTTTTTTATATATATATGGTGAGGCAAAAACAATCCTGGATTAATTTCTTAGTCAAAGTGAATTCATCACCTTAATTGAATTACAGTTTGTCATGCTCATGAATCACCCATCTTGTTACTGTGAATAACATCTCAACAAAATTGCATATATTTAAGAGCAGTCATTTTTCATTTTGTCATGTTTGCAATTTAAACATGCCAAGAACAAAATTAAAGCACCCTTCAATCAACACTGTAACCTGAACATTTACTGTTCACATTACGTCAATATTATGTGCAGATTATTGACGATTAGCTGGGGATTTGAAGTTTATTAGAGACTTTATGTTTACTCCCTGGCCTAGCAGTGCTACCGAAAATCTCAGTAAATAAAGTACATAGTTAGAAAGTGGTGGTGCATGCTGGTAGCATACAGCAAACCTCAGCTATGGTTATTTTTAAATTCTTGTCATAATCCTTTTTTTTACACCTGGTGCAGATATAGCACACAACCTTTTTTTTTTAAATGATCTTCTCCTGCTGTGATGATGACACTATAAATTGTCAGTTTAATAAAATGTCACAGGTTGTCTTCACGGTGGACTGATAGAGGGATTTTGGTTTATGCTGATGGCTCAGAGTCAGCTTTTGCAAGCACCATAATTCAGGCGAGCAGCTCAAGGTGTTTTGCACACCCAACTTTCTCTCTGCAGTATGTTGGAGAGAGTGAGCATGGAGGGAAATAACTTAAGCAGAAAGCAGCTGCGCAAAGCGAGCTATAAAGCAACGCCGTGACATCCGAATGGCCTGAAAATCATCCTAACCTTAATGGCCCCTGCCAGAAATGATGGAGCAACATCTGCTAACAACTGCAACAATGTCTCAATAACATAAACAAATATAAGCTAACCTGTCTGGTCAGCCAATCAACTTTCTCCTCTCTGCTCTTATCTTGTCCTCTTTGTTCCTCTCTTATCTTTTCTCCCCTCATGTAATCAGCTTCCTCTTACTGTCCTCTCTGCATCACATTCTCCTCATGTCAATTCTATTGCTTTTTGAGTGCCGTGCCTCATCAGCTTCACTTCCCTAGCGGGAGGCTTTGTGTATTGTTTCGTTGGGAGCTGATAAATTGAGAGGCTTGGAGTCGTAATCCTGCTCTTTCCCCCCTCTCCTGTGCTGACAGAGTGGTTGCAGTAACAGATTAAATAGGCTCACAGCCTGCTACACACTGTGTGTGTGTGTGTGTGTGTGTGTGTGTGTGTGTGTGTGTGTGTGTGTGTGTGTGTGTGTTGTGTGTGTGTGTGTGTGTGTGTGTGTCCATCCATATGTCTACTGTTCTGTGAGTATTACAAACAGCTGTGCAGTATTTTTGGTGTCTGATAAGCCTTTAATCTGTTAGTCCAACTGGACTTGGATCGTATTTTATTGTCTCACCAGTACAACACACCCCCACCAGCTCAGCCCCCTGCACTTTGTTTTAATGCAGGACTGTTTTCGGTCTGAATGATGTTACACACATGAAATAACTTTTCTAGGCGCTAGGAAAGTTTACAAATGTTGATTATGTACGATTTAAAAAAAGAGCTAAAATGCTGGACTGTATTAAAGTGATGGTTTGGAGTAATTTCACCCTAGGGTCCTTTGCACCGTGACCTCGAGCCAACGCCCTCAAAACATTTTTCACCTGGGTCTAACAGTAGGAGTTAGAGTGCGTTATCAGCTGAATAGCATGCGCGGGGCTAATGGACCCACATTTGTATCTCGTAAATGACCCCTAATAATGCCCGAAATGATACCAAACGTCTACACTAGTACATATAGGTTATGTACTCATAAAGCGATGGATTGGAAAGTTTGTAGAGTACACACCAAGTTTATGTAAATAACACTTACCTGCTGGCTTCTGCCCGCTCGTTGTTGTTGCTGCAGTAAGACGAGTGCTTAGGGCCGTCTACAAATTACAACACCGAAAAGAGATGTAACAAAAATATTTTTTAATTTAACTTTTTTTTAAGTAAGTGCTGTAGTATAACTAGCAGGAGACAAGTAATAATTGAGGTAAGTTTGGAGACATTACCTTATTTAATCATTAAATTAATAATATTTTTTGTTGTATCTCTTTGTCGGTATAATTTTGTAGGCGCGCCCTAAGCACTCGTGTAGCGTAGCCGCAGCAGCAACAGAGAGCTGAAGAGAGCAGGCAAGTGTTCATAAACTATCTGGTGTACTTACAAACATTCCAATCCATCGTTTTAATACTTTATAAAATATATCTATATACTAGTGTAATACGTTTGGTATCATTTCAGGCATTATTAGTGGGGTCATTTCGATATCCATTAGCCCCCCGCCTACGCTATTCAACTGATAACGCAACCTACGCTAACTAACTCTCAATTTTAGACCCAGGTAAAAAAATCTGCGAGGTCATCGTGCAAGACTACAAGTGAAATTACTCGAACATCACTTGCTTAACTTCTAACACCCTGGAGAAAGACGTGGAAGTTCAAACCCACCTTGCACAATATTTTTTTAACCTGCTTGGGTCAAATTACCTCAAAGTTGTCTGTCTGATGTCATCAAACAAGGTCAAAGTCAGTTTTGCAGCATTTGTTGCATTTCCACACAAGAAGAGAGGGCCCGAGAAAAGTTTTCATAAATTCTTTATAAATTATGGAATTCTCCATATATGAAAGTGTCAACAGCTTTAAAAACTAATTTCTCTTGCAAGAAATTTCTTTTTTTTGGATAGAAAGGTGACACATTTGACTTACTTGCCTTAAAGCCCTGATTTGTTTGCAGTTCAGTGTGTACCTAAACCTAAACAAATAAAGTACAAATATGGAAAAATAACTTTCCTTAATGGCTTTGACGGACGGAAACCAACTGTATGTGATCCAACATTCTTGTGGAGAATGTATATTATATGTTAACATAATGTGACTTCTGAAGGACTCTGGAAGTGTCCTTGCTGGATCTTCTGCACTGCCTTTTTTCTTTTTGTAAACTGCTTCTCTCAGCTATTTTCTGATTGCCTGTCAGTCAATTAAAGACGATAAAGCGTTTCCTTTCACACCAGCAGATGAGGAGCTTTCCTCATAATGGATTTATACATTGAGTGTAATTCCTAGCCAATGTGTTTAAAGGAGGAGAAAAGAAGTGGAACTGTTTTCACTTAAACCTTTTCATCTGCATTTATGGGATCAGTGAGGCGGAGGTTTCTGGAGTCTGCATAAAGTTAAAAAAAAATGGCCTTTTCTCATTTTACGATGGGAGTTCTGTGTGTGTGTGTGTGTGTGTGTGTGTGTGTGTGTGTGTGTGTGTGTGTGTGTGTGTATTTGGTGTGCTGGTGGTAATGTTATAATGGTTGCTTGTATGCAGGGAGAAAGGTTTTATCCATTTGTTGGTGATAAACTGTAATTACTGATGTTATGCTGTCAGTCCTCTCCTCAGTAAATGACACCTAATGTGCACCTCTGGAAAGGGATTTGTATATGATATTGTTACGACACAGACTGAAAGCCTATTTCGTCTCTCTTTGACGCTTCATTCAGTCTTCCTCTGTGGTTTATGTGTTGTAGTATTCATTGCTTTTGTCCCCCAAAAGTGGAAGTCTGCAATCAATTTGTCCACAGGGTGATTTAAAATGTTTGGTCATTGTCATCATGGCTCATGTGCAGAGTGAAGTAATACACCTCCATCAAGCTTCATTTAACACCCAGGCTGTTTGTGTTAAAGGAAATAGGATCTGTCACTGCATGAATTTGGGCCGGAAGGAGGAGGTGGGTGGGCGGCAGCCGGGATTGTCCAAGGGCTACTTGACATTGATGCGAGTTAGATTGATGCCCATCGTCGTTCAGCGAGCATTAAAGCCACCGCCGCCACAATTTGTCACCATCTCTTCAGGTGTGTCAGGTTCTGTAATGTATGACAACACTTTGTTTGTATCTGGGGATGATGCAAAGTCTCAGAAGTAGCTCATGTGCATCGGAATATTTTAAAATACATCACCTCTCACGGTGAAACAAACAGCACTGTCTGCTCATCCTAAAATACGTAAAGCTTTATTTTCCATTCAGGGAAAGCCAAGAGTCAGAAGTGAGAATAAAAACAGTATTTAGCATAATAACTTTTAGAGCGACGTGAGCAAAACAAAAGTTAATGTCTCTTGGCTTTTCACAAAGTGCTTTTTTTATTGAATCTTTTTGCTCTCAATCACGACTGAAATGAACTGTGGGCAACAATACGGTACATGAGTTTGACTTGTGTTCTTCGGTGAACTGTGGGTTGAAGATCAAACATAATGATCTTTAATGGCAATGAAAACGAATATCCATTACATTTGAACTCTGCACTGTGATAAATAGTTTAGGAGACAATGGTTATTATAATAAAAATAAAATCTTACATGTAGCACTTTGTATTTGGCTTATTTGAAGCTAATGTACTTCTACGTGATTCTTGTGGTTTCTGAGTTTGTACCTTCATGGTTGAATTAGGGCTGCACGGCATGACCTAAAAACAAAATCACGATTAATTGCACATTTTACCTCGATAATGATAAATCAACGGTAATTAATCCCGTTGTTCTAAATCATCTTTTCTGAAGCCAAAATGTTTCCAGACGACGGACACTGCAGGTTTTTTGGGCACAAGTTGCTCAGTTGACTCCATTGTCCTCTAATTGTCCTCCATTATACTTTCCATGCGGCCGACTTGTCCGGGCGAAATCACGTGACTACACAAACGGTAGAATGTTTTTAAGGAGAAAGTAGGCCAATCAACAGGAATACATTTTCAAAATTATCGTCATGGGAAAAATACATCTAATAGCTTCAGAATTTCGATGTCGATACATTTTCGATTAATCGTCCAGCCCTAGGTTGAATGCACCTATTTGGAAGTCGCTTCGGATAAAAGCGTCAGCTAAATGACATTTAATGTAATGAATAATTCCAGCACAGGCCACATTACGTCAACATGCCGTGTCCTTGTTTCATGTCATACCCCTCTCTCTCTCTGTGTTTCCACTCTTCTTGTACTATGTCTATTATAGGCAAAAGTGCCAAAGAAATTCTTAAAAAATCAAAGTATAGATTACAGAATGCATCAGACAAAGAAAAATAAATGAACGGTATTTAGATTATGAAAGGGGCATCAAATTTAAAATGTGCAGTTCAAAATAAAGCGTAAAATCACACAAATAGGCAATTGTAAGCTTAGAATATGATATTTAACTTTAAAATCAATCCATATGGACATGAAAAGATAAAACTTTATTTACCCCGATGGAAAATAGTGCAAATATAAACACAATATAAACAGGTTAACAATAAGGTGCAGAAACCACTTACCTGCTTAATGTTATAGAGAGCTGTAGAAAGCTAAGATAGATTTGATATATTTATAGTATCAAATATGTTAACATTAATATCACATTCTAGTGGTTGCTATACTGAATTGCATCCTTTTAATTTATGTATAAATGATGTATTGGATTTTTGTGTTGTAAGTATTATAAATTATTTTACTTTTAGTAAGCTCGACTGGCTCTTGTTCCTAAAAGACAATAATATTTAAATAAAAGACTATAATATCTAACAGACAGTAGATATTTATAGTAATAAAAAATACTGGACTATACTCAATAACTTTTGGGAGCTTGAATTCAGTGTGTCTGGACACCTTTGTCCTTGTAATAAAATAATAAATAAAAAAATAAAAGTTTTTGTGATGTCAAGCAAGCATTCAAACTACTACTATTTCTCTAACTGAAGAGAGGTTTGCAAAGGAGTCGAGTGTAGCGGAACCCCGCACATGTTCTTTAAAATGTTGCCATCCCTCAGTCTGACGTTATAAAGATGTTCTGACTTGTAGGTATTTTGTTCAGCCATATTGTTTGCTTCTTGTTTAATAAATAGGTTGGGGTTTTTTTTACAGCACCTTTGCTCCGTCTTTGTTCTGGCTTTGATAGCCTGTTAGGGCCTCATTGCTCAGCCTGTTGTGACAAGCTACTGTTGTTCTGCACACAAGTCTGTGATTCACCATAATGGTCCGGGAATGTACAGAGGGATTTGTTCCACACAAGTGGAGGTAAATAGGTATTACCACTCACTGCTGACAATGCTGCATGACTTTAAATCCCTTTCCCCTTCAGGATCAATGTAGAGAGCAAACTCACAGAGGGACAGGTACTCCATCCAAGACATTACAACACACACAGTCAGCTTGAGCTCTAAGGACGGGACACTTTATAATATGTTTTTTGTGTGTGTATAAAAGAATGTAACATACATCTAGAATATTTACATTTGATAGCCATTTGCAGCAGTTAAAACAGTCTTGGGTTTGAATATTTTTATACATCATGAATTGTAATTTGAGAGAGATGTGTAAACACTGGTGTATTTTATATGAAAGTGTTGGGTGGTCTTCTCTCCAAGAGAGACGTGATATTCACTGGTATCTCTTTATCTATAAGGCTCATGGCTCATGTTGGAAAACTACCATACTACCTTCCAGAACTTCTCTATTACACAGAGGGACCTTATCAGACTCGCTCTGCTGACTGGCTTTTACTTCATCTTCCACGAGCTCGGTCTGAACTTAGAAAAACTGCTTTTAACTTTAGTGCACCTGACCCCGGTGACAAATTACAGCACTTCATTAAAATCAACTCACCTGTGCCTTTTGGACAATTAAGAAATCTGGTTAGAAAACTGCAAACTTCTACTTGTAATGTCTTTACATTTCACTTTCTTTAGCATCCTTATTATCCTAATTTATTTATCAAATAATTTTTCCAATTCAGAAAGTTTTAACGTTTTTCTATTTTTCTCATGATGGTGTCAGTTTTCTGTGTTGCTTTGTTTTTGTCTTTGTAATTTGACTTGATGTCATTGTAAATAAAGGCCGCCCTCGAGTATGAATAAAGGTTGAATGAATAAATGAATGAATGAATAAATATTAGACTGGGTAAACCCAGCCCGATCTGCCGCCGATTTGATTTCACCCTGCAGCTCAGGCTGGAAACCTGTACATTATTCTATCCTGCTTCCGTTACAAATTTGCGGGGACCAATCACAAACTGGCGCTATTGGTGGGTTTAACATGATGACGATAGAGAAGCGACCAAGCAGCTTCTTGTTTACATTCAACATGGCGGCCAACGAAGCGCAGTAACCCGCTGATGCCGCAAATAGTACTATTGGCATGGGGTACTTTCCATAAAATCATGTCTCAATGCAAATCAAACCAGCTATTAGGCTAACTGACAAAAAAACATGCCAATCTCTAGGTATGGTGAAGGGTATGTGATGATGTGGGGCTATTTTAATTCCAAAGACCAAGGGGAACTTTATCAGGATGCATAGGATACTATGCATCCTGATAAAGAGATGATAGAGAGATGATTTTATGGAATCTACCCCATGCCAATCTCTAGGTATGGTGAAGGGCATGTGATGATGTGGGGCTATTTTAATTCCAAAGGCCAAGGGAACTTCATCAGGATGCATAGTATCCTGGATCCATGAAATAACTGGCCTTTAAAAATAAAAAATCTGTCTGCCTCTATGGGAATTTAACATAGGGGTGGAATGACTTTTGTTGCCAGCGGTTTAGACATTAATGGCTGTATGTTGAGTTATTTTGAGGGGACTGCACATTTACACTGTTATACAAGCTGTACACTTAATACTTTACATTGTAGCAAAGTGTCATTTCTTTAGTTTTGTCCCATTAAAAGATATAATTGGGGTGTACTCACTTTTGTGAGATACTGTAGTATCTGCAATAAGCCAATATTGGCTGATACATTGCTCTAGCTCTGTCACATTTAAGCTATTTTAGAAAATCTTGACAACGGATGCTCTGCACACTTGGGTCCAATTAGAGTTCGCAGTTGCAGTGTTCAAGGCCTTCTAGCTAGTGTGTTGTGTTAGTGTGGCGATCTTCTAAACTCATTTTAGAAAGAGAACATTGTGTAATAGCATCATTCATGAAAATGAAGCAAAACATCTACTATCTGTCCAACTGTCTACTTGTATATAGATATCATCCTTTTTAATAGTTAAGTGCAGCTGGGTTTATAGTTACACGTTAGACATATGCTGTTTGTTTAACAGTTTTGTACACATTTAATGTATGTGATAAAACGCTGTATTGTTGCAAAGACATTGGGTGCAGTGTGTGATAGATTGGTAGATTGAAACATAATCTCATCAACCTCTGGAGAAGTGAAGATGCTGACTCTTAAGTCTGTCCTTTTCTTTAATGTCCCTTTGCTCACATCTGAAGGGAAATGGTTGGAACGCAGCAGATTATGCTCAGAGTGTGTGACAGCCATCAGTTCAGGTGTGTGTGTGTGTGTGTGTGTGTGTGTGTGTGTGTGTGTGTGTGTGTGTGTGTGTGTGTGTGTGTGTGTGTGTGTGTGTGTGTGTGTGTGGTTGATGTACGGGTAGATTTGAACAGTGGATGTTGTGCTGTGAGAAGTATTTAATACTCTCGTCCTCAGAGGCGCGATTTCCACAGGCTGCCTCTCGGCTGAGGAGAGTGATAGATGGTTCCTATTAAAGTGGGGGAGGCAATTAAAAAGAGAGACAGGTAAAGCCAATCCCTCTCATCTGTAATCACTCTATCTACAGTGATGCTGCAGAGCACGGCTGCAAGCATGTGAGAGATGCACTCTTCAAGTTCATATTTGTAGAAAGTGTTGTCATCTGTCATGCTCTCAGCTCCATTTAATTCTCATCAGGTCTCTTTTTGCTTTGACACTCCAGAGTTCTTATGTCACAGCTTCTCAGTATGTTTTTTTTTCTTCTGCTGCTTCAAAAGCACAGCAGCTTTCCTACCCAGCTGTTCGCACCAGCACTGGCAAAGAAGAAAGTCAAAGTTTTATCCACAGTCCTGTAAAGTCTTGCTCCCACTTAAGGGATTATGTGGACCCCTACACCTCTACTTTGGTTGGACAAGTAATTATGTTGGGTCATTTCCACTTCTCCTTTCCTTAGCCTAGTCTGCTCTGCCAAACGGTGCAGGCACTCAGACACTAAGCAGGGGGAAGTGGATACTGTTACCTTGGGAACAACACAACCTAATCATCTTGTCGTTAAATCATACTCTGCAAGCTCAGGACAGAGATTTAAAAGATCCATTTTCAGAAGTCTACTTTAAAGCGGTCCATTGTGTCACTAAGGTGCTGAGACATCTTCACCCAGCTATTACCACTTCAGAGCCTACATAACCATTCCTCAACACAAGGGGTGTGTGTGTGTGTGTGTGTGTGTGTGTGTGTGTGTGTGTGTGTGTGTGTGTGTGTGTGTGTGTGTGTGTGTGTGTGTGTGTGTGTGTGTGTGTGTGTGTGTGTGTGTGTGTGTGTGTGTGTGTGTGTGTGTAGTGCTGGACATCACTTAATCACATGTACTTAAATTCAGTTTCCTGCAGGGTGTTCTATCAGAAACAGGCTACTTTGATAAGGATAATAAAAATGTTGGTCATTAAAATAATTGTGACCATGATGTGTTCTTAAGTGGACACATTATGCAATTGCAAGACTGTTTCTACATTCCCTTTCTCTGTGTTGCAATTTGTTGTTACTTTTTGGCCGACCCACTGATACCAATACGTCTGTGATCAATCAATTAAATGTTTAATTGGGCTCTGTTCATGGTTATTAAACAGAGCAGCATGTTGGAATGTCTGGAAGAAAATACATAAGCATCTGAGTTTTCACGGGGTCATAAAAGTCAAGGCACAATCAGGTGGGAATATGTAAGGAGAACGCAACGCATAGGCAGAGGAGAGCAAGAACCTCAGCTGATGCCTGGCTGAAGTTAGTTTGATGATTACCAACTAGAAGGTAGCTTTAGCCACTAGAGTCTGCACCCAGTTGAAGGCAGTATAAAGTAAGATATTAGAGTTTGGGCAGAGCTTACAAATTAAATGTAAATTGTTAACTCATTTCATAATTTCATGGTAGCTTTTGAAAGAAATATATCGCAAAGAGTTTGCTACTTTTTATTCAGGGCTGCTTCTGTCTTGCATAAATTGAAAGCACTGACTCTTCAACTCCAGGTCTTTTTCTATTAACTGAGAATGTATAAATATAACTCAAGCACCAGAAATTCCTTTTAGACTTATACAGTAATCATTTTAGGTTAATAGATTATTTAGTCCATAAAACGTAAATTATTGTGAAAAGTGCCTGTTGCAATTTCCCAGAGACCAAGGTGATGTCTTTAAATGGCTTAATTTGTCAGACCAATATTCTAAAACCCAAATATATTTCATTTACAATATTATTTTCATTACATTTACAATATTAAACATTGTCTAATTGATTAATTGACTAATTGTGTGTCTGCCCAGATATTTAAGAGAAATCAGTTAGGAATAAGACCATCTTAATGTTAATTTAAACTTTTTATAATACGTGTTTTGGGATTTGGCTGTTGCACATTCTAAACATTTCTCTTTCTCTCTCTCTTTTTTGGGTCAACTTTCTTCAATGCTCTTCCTCCTGCTGGGTCACCTTCCCCGCCACTGTCTCCCCCCCCCAATCCTGGCTTTCTTTTTGGGCTCCCCCACCTCCCCTCTGGCTCTTTTTACTGGCTGTCTTAGGTAAGTGTTCTGTTTGAAAGTATTACTCACAGTCTGCCTCCCCTGGCTGTGGAGCTGTGTGCAATGCAGCAGCAGAGTCTTTCTCACAGTGGAGGTTGGGCAGAGATGTAGCACTGGACCAGACCAGATCAGACTGGACTGGACTGTTAGCCCAGAGCAATCGAAGACCTCACTACTGATTCAGTGAAACAAGCTTGTAGAGGCACACTGCACTGACTAAGGAGACAGAATGCATTCTAGCTGTGTTTTAGGCTACAAGGTTACAATTCACTGTTTATTTTCCATGTAGCGAAGGAAATTCATTACTTTTTTACATGTTTTAGCAAATTAATTTCAGGACACATACAATGTAATCTACTATGACAACAGGGAGTAATCATGTCATCTTCTGTGACAGACAAAAAACAAGAAAATGAAAATCATAATAATCCACTGGCTCACTGGCTTAAATGTTTTATTGAAGCGTGTGTCATCTACCCGCCAGGCAGCTGTGGCTGCCACAAAAGATAGACCTTTTATGAGATATGTGATCTGGCCATTGATACAGAAGTGGAAAGTCAACAACTGCTCTTTAAGTGACAAATGTGAGAAAGAGGAAGCATGGAGGAAAATTAAGTCAGTCATATTTCCTGCAGACTGACAGTATCTAAGGAGATGATTGATATTTATGTTCTTGCAATTTGAAGCTTTAGATTGATTTTAAAACTTTAGTTTTTTTATTTTATTTTTAAGCGGGGTAGCTCATGTCTACATGACAGGGTCTGTGGGGGAAATGGGACAGCCGGTGGTTTCCTGCAACATGAAAAACATCTTTCCTACACTCAGAGAAAGTTACACACACACACACACACACACACACACACACACACACACACACACACACACACACACACACACACACACACACCTCTCATAACAGGATAGATTATCAATGTAGCATGGCCTTTTACTTTCACTTGAACCTACTGACAGGATAGACAGCTTGTCACATCTGATCACTGCTCCCCCTGGTGGTGTCTGAAGTCAGACACATTTTCTGTTGGTAGGTAGGTATTAATGTCAACGCACATTAATGCATATTGTTTACTCCCCCTGCTAAATGGTGTGTTGGTGTTTTCACAGTGCCATATTTATATAGATATATTTGCTTGCAGCCTATTATTGGACTCCGTCATGCTCACAGTGGCAGGTTCACAGTGGGACATCTTCCCCAGCCTTTCCGCCCACCCGCATCTCTCCACTAAGAGAGAGAACGGTGGGAGGAAGCTTTTCACTGAGATACACAGTCACAGCTTGATGTCAGTATTTCTGATCGATACTGAGATCTCATTCTGAGCTGCACTGAGCTCCTCTCCTCCACCTCTTGCTCTACCGTAGTGCTCCACTAGATGGTATAGCATAGTCAAGAGTGAAACAGTAACTGCTGAAGGAGAGGAGGGAGATATCTGTGTGTGTGTGTGTGTGTGTGTGTGTGTGTGTTTTTCTCTCTTAGAGTTTCATCAGATTAAGCAGCTCTTTATTCGGGAGATGGAGAGTAAATGTTTACTTTTGTCAATCCTCCCCTGTGATCCCCTCTCATTGTTGCAGCTTAGAGATGAATTTGGTTCAAAGTCAACTGCGGTGTATTGTGTTAGTATGTTAGAGTGTGTGTGTGTGTGTGTGTGTGTGTGTGTGTGTGTGTGTGTGTGTGTGTGTGTGTGTGTGTGTGTGTGTGTGTGTGTGTGGACCTCTCAGTGTAGATATCCACCTATTAACACCTGTCAGTTGTCTCTGTGCCCCCTTGTGTTTGTTGACAGCGGCCATACTGAGGTTACGCTCCTGAAACCGGCTCTGACAGTGATTGTCAGGTACGAGGAACATGAGATGTGGTTCAAAGCACAGCAACAGGATAACAGGACCTGACAAAGCATTGACTGGTCACCTGCATGAATATAATTGGAAATGTTGGTGTTTTTAAACCATGTATTGCAGTAAGCAAAGCACGGAGATCAAATCAATGCTGCTTGTTTATTCACTTGTTAGGCAGATCTATCAATTGTATTCTGGCAGCCAGCATGGTATGAGTATGTCACGTTCAGGACACTAGTTTGGCCCAGGCACAACAAGCCTCTCCGTGACGCTGGGTATAATCAGAGCAGGGGGGGGGGGGCTGTGGCTGACATGTTAGAAGTGATCTTATTTCTCTTCTCTTATTTCCCATCGCGCATGGCGCTTAACGGACACTATTTGTTAAATGTAATTGGTTCACTGCTTCTATTTGCCTCAAGACTTGACCTGATGTTGACTTCCATTTCTTAGGGTGGTGTTTTAAATAACCGTCTGTGTTTTTGTTTATCCAGTAATAACTGGATGTGTAACTAGGTGTACTTGTGCAGAGACCCAAAAAGAAGGGAAAAAAAGTCTGACAGGAGCTTCAATTGGCTTCAGGAAAACTTTTTTTCATACCAGAACTGAGGCAATCTTCTGACATTAAAAATAGTCTCTCCCTCACTTTAATATTCAATGTGTTCCAGGCAGAAAGTTAGAGGTTTTCACAGTTGCTAATTTGCACAAAACCCTAAACCGAGTTCAATAGGGCTGTAGCGGTTCATGTATACGTACTGAACCATCACAGTCCGGTCCAGTGCACGCAGCCACACACAGAATATGTGGTATGTAGATTGATGCACGTAATCTGGAACCAAAGTTCACCAGCGGGAGTTCCGCCTGGAAACTTTAAACCGTACGCTGTTAGCAACATATGCTGAGGTTAGCACAACAAGCGGATTGATGTGCTAGTCAGTCACACAGTGGTGAGTGCAAATGAAACGCGGGACCTGGAAGACCCACCCGTGGGTTCCTGGTCAGCTACAACAGCAACGGAGAGAGATTTGTGTATAAGACGAGGTCTGCGTTGCTCTACCGTTGTGGGGAATGTCAATTGAAACCTCATCAAACATGATGACGGCATCACCCAGGTGTGCCGATCACCGGGATGATAAATGTTTGGGTGCTTTGAATGTTAAAATATAGCCAAGGTGGAACTTAATAAAACACTCCTCGTAATGCAGAAGTTTGGTTTGGCATTATTCTACAGTATTTATTTGGGTATTTAAAATTCCATAGCATAAGAGATGCTTTTCAGTTTTAAAGTCTATATCACCTGTTGCCTTTTGGGAAAGTGTTTGTTTTTTATTTATTTATTTGAAATAAAAAGGGGACAATACAATTACAGTGTTCTTACAGTGTAACACAGAAGTGTTGGAAACGTTCCTTATTTTTCAATAGTTCTCCAAAGCTGTGAGCGGGCAAAAATGTTACCTCAGTCCCAAGCAAGAGGATTTTGTTTTTGACATTTGCACTACTGTCAAATTAAATGAAAATATGCTTCTTCTTTTCTTTTTTTTTACCAAACTCGCACAGAACCGGGACTTTTGTGTACCGTTTGCAGTCAGAGTCCGAGATGACTATGATAGCAATGAGTACTTCTCATCACCTCCTTAAGGTCATTTACTCTAATGGATCCGACCACTGGAGCTGATATGTCTGAAAGACAAAAACAGACAGACAATTTAAAAATATGCTGCAGACAAAATGGTTGTCTTTGTGTTTCATCATTATTCAGCATTCCGTGCAGTTTATTAAGTTAAGTATTACTTTTAATAGCTTTGTGATAATCATGGAGATTCTCACTTAAAATAGTTAATTACTGTTTATTGTATATTATATACTGGGCAATATGTCTTAAAGCTGCAGCTATCAGTGTTTTTTATTTACAATGAATGGGATGGCTGGTTTGAAAGGTATCCCTCGAAGTGAGGAATTCATTGAGAATGATCGCCCTGCAGTTTCCATCAGCTCTATGGAGTGTTTGAGAGTTGTTCAGCTCATTTTGGTTTAAAATCCTTTATAGTCCTCTCTTCATCTGATTTGTGGATTTGGAATGACCCACATACCGTATGCCTCAAGGCTTCCTGTAAGAGGGACTGTGGGAGTTTGAGGTTATGTGGTCATTGCTGTGAGCAATTCAGTCATACTAACAGTTAGAGCAAGAGAGCATGCGCGCCCCCCCCCCCATATTTTTTTAAACAGTGGTCAACTTACAATCCAAATACAGTAACACAGTAACTGTAACCATTTTGATAAAGAACAGTATCCCTAAACAAATCTTCTATTACAGAGTCACATCACCTGTCCCTCCATCCAACCCATCACACCCCCGATGAACCTAGAAGCCAGATATACAATAGTTGAAAAATGATAATAATAATAATAATAATAATAATAATAATAATAATAGCAGAAATTGGCAAAAACAAATATAATTAAGTTTGTATGGGTTTGTATGGTGGGCTTATTGATGATCACCTTTCTATTGATGATCACCTTTCTTTTAAGCTTCATATATAGAACCTAGTAAAAAAGTTGAAACTAAAGCTAAGTTTTTTTCTTTAAGAACAAATCTGGTTTTACTTTTTCTGCTAGAAAAAGGTTAGTTGATGCCACATTTCTCTCTATTATTGATTATGGTGATCTGTTGTACATGAATGCCCCATCAAAGTGTCTTCAGATGTTGGATGCTGTGTATCATGGAGCTTTAAGGTTCATTTCAAATTGCAGACCCCTCACTCATCACTGTACACTTTACTCCACAGTGAATTTGCCCTCTCTGTCAAATCGCTGGCTTACTCACCTTTATATGTTCATATACAAAGGCATTTTAGGCAGGCTCCCATGTTACATATCTGAATTTCTTTCTTTTACACAGAGTACTTATGGTTTACGGTCTCAGAACACTATCTCATTGAATGTACCTCACGCCCGGACAGAGTTGTTTAAAAAGGCTTTCATGTTTGCTGCACCTTCTACTTGGCATGACCTACAGAAAACACTCAAACTACAGTGTCTAATTTCCTTAAACGATTTTAAAGGTTATGTTAAAACCATAGAACATGAGTCCATCCACACATGCAAATGTTTTAACTAATGTTACTTTTATTTAATTGAAATGTGCTTGAGATGTTTTGCCTCTTTTGTGATTGTTTTGTGATTGTAAATTGTTGTTTTATGTAACATACTTGTTCTGCTATTTTGGCCAGGTCTCTCTTGAAAAAGAGATTTTATATCTCAATGAGACTAACCTGGTTAAATAAAGGTTAAATAAAAAATAAAATGGTGGGCAGACAGTGAAGTATAGCGAAGTAAGTGGCCTACCTATACAAACCTGCACCAAATAGTCCAATAGACATAGGCCGCTACGGTGACATTTCCCTAGGGGGGAGCTGTTCAACATGGTGGATCAGTGGCTGCCAATGAGAGTAGAATATATCAGAAGGAGCCTCTGAGAGTGAACTTTATCTTCTGAAGTTTAAAAAAAGAGTGTCACTCAGCCAGGCCTTAAATGATGGTGGTGCGGGTGACTTCCAAAGACTCAAGCTCTTCCGACGGCCAATCAGAGAGGTAAAAGCAATTACATTGACTTGAGTCAAAGTTGCTCTAACTTTGTCTGGAGTTCTGCCAAAAATAGCCATATATGGGGACAGATCTTCAACTCCAAACTCTTCAAGATTGTTTTAAAGAACAACTGCCAGGAGTTGGACAGTCTGGGGCATGACCAGAAGATGTAGGTCAAATCACAAGGGGTCTGATAACATCTATTGCATCCCTCATCCGATCCACCCGGATAGATCTTGGCATTCCGGGCTTTGCTATAGCTAATCCTATGTAAAACGTTGAATTGTATCAGACTAAGCCTAGTGCAGCTGGAGGAAGCTGAAGAATTCACCGCTTGCGAGGCTTTTTCCAAAAAGTCATCTGACAGAGCAACAGAGATGCAATAGATGGAAAGAGAAGATTTTAAATCAACCCTGGATAGAGTTTTAGCCTCAAGAATTAGATCTATACCGGTCGGTGGAGGTGGGATTTGAGGAAATTGGGACGAGTGAGTCCTGGAAACATCATGTTACTGCAAGTGTCTTAAACAATCTGAGCTATTCCAATTAAAAATTATGCACAATTGTTCAAAGCTAGTAAACACACCGTTATATGCATATCTTTTAGATATCAGAGGCCACCCCTATCAAAAAATGTAAATCAAGGGTCAATTTTAGCAGGCAAGAATAAATGATTATTACAAATTGGAGTTGTCTGGGGGAAAGTGAGCCAGCCGAAGTGACAATTAATTTGTGCCCAGATTTTCAGAGAGCCACTTACTATAGGATTAGATGTGAAATGCGATGGGCAGAGAGGAAAGCTACTGCAAACTAGGGCTAGGGAAGAGGAGCATGACCTGGATCTGACACCAGATGCTCTGAGCTGAGGTAAACCATATCATAATCGTATAGGCATTTGCAGCCCACTAATAACCAATAGGACTAGGCAGGCCAAGCACCCCAAGAGATCTGCTTCCCTACAATAAGGATATGCCAACTCTAGCATGTTTACCAGCCCAACACATTCTTAGTTCTAAAGTTAATTTAAGGTCGGCATCAGACTGGTGGGTTTTCTGCAGTTCCTGCAAGACGAGCTGAAGGTAGTTTTTTGATTAAACACTGTTGCATTGGAGAAGTGGGGCTTCTAGTGGGGCTTTTTTAGAAAAACATGTTTACTCAGAAAAGTGTATCTCCACAGCTACATTTCTGATTCTGAATCCTTCATAAATATATTCTATAAATGTCCTTTTTAAATGAAATAAACAAGCCAGCCTCAAAGTGAACTAGTTTACCTACAGAAACATTTTATTTTGGAAATTACAAAATAATAGAGTAGTGTTGTTCTAGAAAGCAGACTTTGATCCATTCTAGCCATCTAGTTACACAACAGCCAAGAGTTTAAGTTGGTCCTTTGACTTAATTAAATGTGTAATGTGCAGTGCTAAAAAAAAACTATGTATAGACTAATACAGAAATAATCCCTCTCAATTATCACTTATGACCCACTAGAAGTGTGTGGTGGCGTCTGTATCTGCATTGCATTCACTCATAATCTGACGAAGCAGCCCCTTCCCGCGTAGGTGTGTGTGTTTATTTGTGCTTTACAACGTAATGGCCGTAAAACAATCTTTTAAAATGTTTTATTCAGAACAGTGGCCGCCTAAAAATTTAATCGTAGACTATTGTTTGGAATAAGAAGAGCAAAAAATATAAATACCCTACCTGCCTTTTAGCATTCAAAATCAGAATAAGTATAAGGTGGTATAAGGCAACAAAATAGTAGAAACAGTCTGCTGTCGAACACAGTGTTGTGAGCAAATTTGAACAATATTTATGGTGCACTGTTTCACGACAGGTTTGGTAATGTGGAAGAGTAAAATACTGCCTGATGTGAAAGGGACAAGTGCATGCTGGTGTTAAAAAACAAAGGGAAGTTAGTTTTTGTAGTTTAGCTTGCTATGGCGTTATATATGTGTCACATTCCTGAGCGAGTAATTGTATGTTTTGAGCACAGAGAACTATATTTTGCAAGCACATTACATTGCATTTTGAACAAAAATTAACACTCGCAAAAATAATTTAGTTTGAGTAAACAAAAAACTATTTCCTTCACAATAAATGTATTTGCATGTCTTTCTCTGCTCGCAGGTAGACACTGCTGCGCTCCGGTCACATCTCCCTCGCTCTCAATCTCTTTACTCTGCTCGCTCAACTCTAGACCCGCTCGCTCAGATTTTCACAGTGTTAAAAGTGTGCCACAAAACCAACCAATTGCAGAATCAAAAGGTCAATTCTGATTGTTCGTCTCCAATTAGATCGCAAGTAGCAGGAAAGACATCTACAGGGAAACAGTCTTTGACACAACACCTGCAGTGATTCCACAGCAAGGGGTATCTCTGCTGTAGCCAGTGGGTATTTGGAAAGATTGTGGAGCAGCTTAACTAATCAAAATAATAATTTAATTATGATTGATTTAAAACAATATATCAGCTAAAACAGCTCAACACATATGTTTAAACATATAGCGAAGTAATCAATGGTAGAAATAAACAGCTAAAAGTGGCCTACTGACTTAGCTAACAGTTGAAATGATTAGCTAAAAGTAATGGATGACTTTTGAAACATTAACCACACTTCAAGTAAAAGGCCTAGCTAGTTGAATTTCTGACCAAGCCAACCTAAATGTCCACAGTTCAATTGCATGAAAATGTAAGAATATTCACTTTAATATGATAGTGTGAACACATTAGGAATTGATAGGGCGGGGTATGTGAGTTTATATGACAGGGCTGTGGGAACCTCAGACCAGAAGGGTTGGAAAGCACTGATCTACAGTATTTTATATTATTGACCGACCGGTATATTACAGACATGCCTTAATAGTTGTGTTTGAATTACATATCTCCGTGTGTGACTAACGTCATCCTTCACGAGCAATCTAATTTACCCAGCATGGATAAAGTATATGCATCCAACATATTCATCTGAACACACCTAAAATGTCACAATACAGCCACTTAAAAGAAGTTTGTAATACTGCTTACATAGATATCGTGTTTTATTAACCTTAATTCTGTTTGCCAAGGCTATATTTTATTGACTTGCAAAGTAGCTATGCGTTGCTAACGTTAGCTAGCTAGCTAATTTATGTCAAAAAGCAGTAGCTAACTAACGTTACTGCCAAGATATGGTTTTCATTTTAAGACAACACTTGACGAGTCTTATAACACCTCTCTGGTCTCTAGTGAAATCATATCTTGGCAGTAGTTAGCTAACGTTTCTGCTTTTTTAGATAAATTAGCATTAGCAACAGATAGCTCCTTCGCAAGCTAATATAGCAACAGAATTCAGGTTAATAAAATATGGTAATGTAACCAAAGTATTAAAAACTACTTATGTGGCTATAGTGCGACAGGCCTACTGCTGTTCAGTCTCGCATTGCGATACCTAACTTAGCTAGTTACAGTGCTGCGAGGCCTGTTCAGATCAAAGGGGTAAGCTTCGCTTCAGAACGCTTAG
The DNA here is from genome assembly GCF_010015445.1 of Perca fluviatilis. Taxonomy (NCBI): domain Eukaryota; kingdom Metazoa; phylum Chordata; class Actinopteri; order Perciformes; family Percidae; genus Perca; species Perca fluviatilis. The sequence goes on along the minus strand of NC_053126.1, from coordinate 20,842,295 downwards.
CTCCTATGGCGCCATTTTGATGCTACAAAGCAATCACCTCCTGTTAGCATCCCATTGACTGCCATTCATTTTGACGTCCTTTTGACAGCGAATAACTTTACATCTGAAAAAGACTCTATTTGTCCATTGTTTATTTATAAAGAAACACGACAATGTATAAAAGGCTCCATTACCTTGTATCTCACATTATGCTCTCCGTCTCTGCAAGATTGGGAATGATTGAGATTTCTCTTGGCACAGCTACCAGAAGACTTACAACTTTCAGACAGGTTGCTCACGTCACATTTACGTTGTCTCTCTCAGTTGGAGGCTGCGCAGTAACGCTCAGTGCTCACCGGAAAAGTGCTTCTAATAGCCTTCACTGGTCTCCGTCCAGAGCAACGGGCTCTGTTGGTCCATTATATACTGTCTATGGTTCAGATGACATGTCGGCTGTTGTGTGTGAGCTAGCTGGGTTAGATTGCTTGTGAAGGATGAGTCAAACTAACGTTAGACACACAAGGAGATATGAGTCAAACAAAACAACGGCATTATAGTACACACAAATATTTAGATATTTCTGTGATATAGCTAAGTCAATAATACAAAATACTGACCAAAATGGGTTTTAATCCAGTAACATTAATCAAACAGCAATGTAATGTGCTTGCAAAATATAGTTCTCAAAACATACAATTACTCGCTCAGGAATGTGACACATATATAACGTCATAGCTTGCTGATTTGGTTGGCAGTTGGAGCAGCAGTGGCTGTTTCATGGAGGCAATTAAGGTACTTTAAAACACTTACCACCTGATTGCAGCAATTACCTCCAAAATTGTACTCTCTGAGTCTTATTTTTAGATCAGTGTGACACTGAAGATAGGACATTATCCTCAATGTCCATCTCAAAGAAATCATATAAATCATAAAAAGATGCTCCTTATAACTCCAGAAAGTGCCTAAGAATAATTCAGTAATAGTTTTGTCTGCCCTTTATGGAAAACCTCTGCCATAAAAGGAAATGAAAGGAAAAGGAAACGTGATGTTATGTTGTAAATCAGGAAAATGCAGCCCGTGGAGAAACCAAAAAATGCAACCCATCAGCTGATATTGTGATATTGATGGTGCACTGGGGAGAAGTGGATGAAGCGGTGTAAAAAAATTCAGTTTGGCCTTTGCGTGCCTCGGGGACCAGAGCTAATCTTGTTTTAGTCTCAAACTGGCCATTTTTCTGTGCAAACACTATTTATTTCTGTTTTTCTGCCACATCAAGAATGACCCTTCTGACTCTTGGTTTTTGCTCTGCCCCCTGCATCCATACTTACAGAATAAGAAAATGGTAGGTGCTTTAAAAAATATGGCAACACAGTGTAAAAGCTGAAGAAAGACCACGTTTTCTTGCTCATGAAGAGGTCAGGAGCAGCTGAAGGGAATTTCTCTTTTAGCATCATTGTGCTAGATAAAAAAATAGACTGATAGCAAGTCAGCTTCATTTGAAAACATCTATTCAAACAGTAATTTCAGAAGTTTAAATTAGTCTTCACTTCTGCAGGCACTCACCAGTTTTATTGATGCAAAGAGAAAAGATGATCCCTGTGCTAATCTGCAAAAAAGATGATGTGACAGTCTTCAAAGCTGTTTTGTAACCTGTCCTAGATTTTCATATTTGTTCAGGTTCAGTTCCAAGTTACAGAGACAGTCAGCTTGATTAAGTTGTTATTAAATACACTGCAGCACACAGAGTAGCTCACTTTTTGGTGCATTGGCAAGTGTTATTTTTTGGGTCTGTTTATCCCATCGGCCTGTTTGCTTTCTTCTTGTATAAATTGTTTATCCTGTGTGTTTACCCCGGGAAGATCTATGGTCATGTTGGCAGCAGCTAATGGGGATCCAGGTAATGAAATGTTACTCTTGCACTACTTTGGAAGAAATCTCTCTTATCTTTATCTGCTCATCCGTTGCAGACTGTTATGTTAGATGTCGAGTGGCCCTTGAAATTTGTGGTTTTATAAAACCAGCTTCTTTTCTGTGTATCGTTTTCTCAAGATAACCAAAGATAAACCGAGAACTCATACGTATGCCCTCCTTTGCTCCCTTTGTCTTTCTCTGTCACTGGCTTGCGGGTTGTGATTTACATTAGGCTGAAAAGCATAAAGCTGTCTGTAAAAACGTTTTCATGCTTGGAAAAAACCCCGCATGGGAATGAAAGTGGGGAGTGGTGGTTTGATCTCAGGCTCATAATACAGAATGCAATAGAAGCTGTGCAGCCTCCAGTAGTTGTAAATAATTCAATGTAGCAGTGAACAATGGTTCAACAGTTATTGTAATTGATTAGGGTTCAATAGCATTTGACCAAGTCTGAGTCCAGTTTTGAATCTCTTATTAAATTTAATAATGGCCATTCATGACCAAATATCTGTAAAATAAATCACACTGTGGATTTTGCCAAATGAGAACTGGATCCAAAATGCATACAGTTACTGGAACCTTAATACTGAATAAGAATAACTAAGTATTGTGAAATTGTCCACATTTGTCTAAATATGTTTTCTCTTCGGATTGTTTGCTACCTAGTTTTTCTTGAATTGAAAAATAGCAATGAGTTTATCTGGATTTCAAAAGTTGTAGGAATTTACATCAGAATCAGAATAAGCCTCTTTTATTATTATTATTATTATTATTATTATTATTGTATTTTGTGCAGCAGTGTGGTTTCCTTCTCATAGTTGCATTGCTTTTGTCCATGCTAGCAACATGATAACTATTCAGTTTACCTGATTGACTGAGATACATGCCATTTCCCTAGTTTCCAGCAAATTTCCTGTTTATGAATTTCCAACTATTAAAACGTCTTAATTCAATCTGTCAGTGTATTTGACTTGCATCAGGTGGGACTTTGGTTGCATCAGCTTTGCGCCAGAGGCTAATGAATTAGTAATGATACATTTTAGGCCTGTCTGTGTCTCAATTATTGTTTTCCTTCTTTTCCTCTGTAGAGATCCACCAACGTGTGATTAAGTGGTTTCAGATTCAGATTTCATTTTCATAAGAAATCCCATTTGCTCTGCCAGAAACATTTGTCTGAGCATGAGCAATCTGCTGCTACGTTACACTGTGCAGAACAATCAAATCACCTTAATAAGATTAATCATTCCAGTGATTATTGCTTTGCCTGTGCTCAACTCGCCCTTATCTGCCACGACCAAACCAGCTAGCACCAAATGAAGCACTGTGTTGAATCATTTGGTCACATTTCCATTCTGGCAGCTGCTTAAAAAACACATACAAGAAAAATGAATTTTGGAAGGGAAGGCGGTATCCAGTCATGTGTGTTGAGGCGTCATGAAGAGTTTGTTGGTTTACTGGGCACAAAGTTGTCCTAAAGTCTGGAGTGAATCCAAAGGAGCGCATCTACGGATAGTCAGCCCTTTGACTGTGGGAGGCTGGGATACTGGGAGAAGATACAGCCTTGAGCCATATTGGATGTTGATTTTGAAATGATTCTAGCAGTGGGAGATAGGCAGAGCTGTTATAGTTTTACTATTTTGTAAATGCAAACACGGACACTAAAACATGCACTCGCACACACTTAAACACAAACACTGTTTTTCATTTTTTCTCACAAACACAAATAAACAGCTATCACACTGTTCTCCAACTCAGCCACTGTGCAAAAAAAAAATCAATAAATTGTTTCTCTCAAATAAAAATCCAGTCCACTGTTCCCTGTTCTCTGTTCCATGGAGTGTTGCAGCAAATAAAGGCTAGAATTCCTGGAGATTCTTAGCCTTGGGAGAGTGAAGGTAAATAAGCCCATATTTTAGGCAAATATTCTCGTGTTTATGAGAAGAAAACCAGGAGACAATCATTTCTAGATAAGTGTGTTGCAATGGCTGTTATTTGCTGTCCCGAATACCATTCTTGGGGCTTTACAGAGAAAGATTGGCATATATTCAAAGCTTTGACGTGTCACACATTACCCGGTGGTCTTTCGCCGGTGGGTGAAAGAGGAGCTCCTGGACTCTGGTGGCATGGATGGATGGCGTTCATCTGCATGTACTGCCTGTCATAGGGGGAAGTCAGGAGGGCTTTCAAGCATGTGAACGCCAAGAAAGCTGCCGGACCTGACGGTATCAGTGGGCAGGTCCACAAAGTGTGCTGACCAACGAGCGTGTGTTTACAATGATATTCAAGCTGTCACTGGCTCATTCTGTCATACCCATGTGCTTCAAGAAGTCCACCATCATTCCCGTGCCCAATCAAACGAGACCAGCGTGCCTGAATGACTACTACCCAGTGGCACTCCCCTCCGCTCCTCACTACCCAGCACAGTGGACCCATTACAGTTTGCATTACTGCACACACAACAGCGTTATGCATCTGAGACAACATGGCATCATGACTAAACATACACAGCACTTTCCTAAAGCCAAATGGCATGTTATCTGTATGCATTTTGAGCTATCCACGTGTATGTCTACGCTGTATACAGTGGATGTAAACATACACGTGCCGTGCTATCACGAGAACGTCACATGCGTGTAAAAAAAAAAAAAAAAAAGTTTGGTTTAGGAAAAGAACATTGGGAAAGGTTTTAGTAACACAAAAAACGACAAAAAAAAAAACGACAAAAACGACGGTGTCAACATCACACGCTTAGGAAAACAACCTATCAACGGTTGGGTTTAGGAAAGAAACATTGGGGAAGGCAAAAAAAAAAAAAAAAGGTTTATAAACACCACACAGGGACGTGATCCCGGCTCTCCTGGGTGAAAGTCCTGTGTTTTACCCATCCACGGACTTCTGTCCTTTCCTACTATTCGCTACGCCGATAATTCACACGTAATGTAGGTCAATGGAGGCCAAGCAGCGTTGATAAACACGCTAAAAAGCGATTATTCGTCTTGATAACAAGCCAAAATGCCATACGAATTGGCGTGTCATACATATGCCACTTTATGAGATCAGTCTGTCTGAGAATATTAACTATAAAATTATTGTTGATGCACAATAATGCTGGATTTCTATTCTTTATTGCATGGGCGATTTTTGGGGGAAATGCAATTATGTAATTATGTTCATTAAAGTATTCAAATACTGATTTGGACATGATTACCATGGCAACGGTCGAAGAGCTAAGTATTCAGGTCAGCTCATTATTTGCATGACTGTAATGTACAGTATGTGAGGAGTACATTCACAGAGGGTTGTTTTGCGCATAATTTATACTTTGCATGCTGGGTGATGTGTGTGTGTGTGTGTGTGTGTGTGTGTGTGTGTGTGTGTGTGTGTGTGTGTTCAGGAAGAAGTCGAAAACAGTTCAAAGCATCATAGAGAGTGTTGTGGTAAAACCCTGCCCCTCATGGACCACAGGCGGTTCAGTTCCAGCTCATCCGCTTCCCAAAGCCATCAGCACTTTAATGAAGTGATGCGCGTTGGGATTGCAGCTATTCAGTACTCCCGCAGTGACCCAATATGAGCTTTCCTCTCTCTCTCGCCTGTCCTCCCACTCTTTAATTTCCAAACCTAACTCTCTATCTCACCCTTTCTCCATCCATGCTGAGGTGTCGGGTGCTCCTGCCAATCGCTTGCATTCTCTCTAGTAGATTGAGAGAGCCGCAGGGGACAGCCCTGAATGAGGGCAGAGGAGAGTGAGAGGGAGAACAAATGCATCTAATACTCCAGCCATTGCCATCCTGTCTCTCTAGAGCGGTGTGTTGGCATTTGAACTAAATGGTATGATTAGATTTGTCATGTATTCCAACAGTTGCCCTGCCCACCCGTACCCCGAGGCTTCAGGCGCTTTCCACTTCCACGAAAAGCATCACAGCTCCGCCTTTGGGTTCCAATGTGCTATTTAAGCGAAGCTGTTTGGTAAAGTGTGGCTTGTAGAGGAACCCCACAGAGAGGTTGATGATTGAGGCTGATGTTGGGCGGAGGAGTAACGGCAAGCGACATTGCCCCGTGGGGACTGCGTGTTGACTGAGCTTACCCTGATGACATCATTAGATTGGATAAATGAGGAGCCCCAGGTATAGAAATGTGTCCATGTTTGTTGATGCTAGTAGGGTACACTTATTTGTAGAGGCTAGTCGAGGTTACATACTTTGTAATATTAATGCTGTTTGTTAAAGATAATAAAAGTTACAAATGTTTGCCATTGTAATTCTTCATCCGTTCACTGTGGTTAGGTAGAGAGAGAAACGGTTCTTAAAATTGTTCCATATTTTAGAACACATGATTTTGCTTCCTAAAAGGGTAGTTTGGACTTACTGGGTATATGTCTATGGTTTTGCATGTGCAAACACTAGAGTTGGGTATTGTTTGAAATGTTTTCACGCTTGTGCTAATGTGAGTCCCAGTACCCACACCAAATTATCGCAGTCAAGTCAATCAATCTACGGACTTTTGCCGGCCTGAGAGCGAGAATTTCTTCAGTTGATTTTTTCCCTTTGGAGCAGACATTAAAACATATTTTAGTTTAGTTAACTTCTGCTGCCTATCAGTCACCCAGGGATTTGCCAAACTTGTTGTAGATTTGTGATATACCAGTTTCCTTAGTCATATATGGCACCCGACTTTTTGGGGATCATATTCGCAAATGTTTTCATCATTCCAGACGCTTGACTTTTTCAACATCTTGCATGCCCATAGTTGCTAGCCCTCACATGGTCACACTTTCAGTTTCACTGCTGGCATCGTTAGATAGCTCAGGCCAGGTGCCAGGCTAGCTCTCCGTCTATTGATTATAGTGCAGGACAGCCCCGCCCCCAAGGCCCCGACACTATCCCCATATTCCCATATTCCAAGAACACTACAAAAGTTTTGTTATTCCTTTTTGGAGTTATAATGGGCCCAAATCATGCGTCACTCAAAGCCTCACCTATACTTTCTTTTCTGAATCTGCTGTTTTTGTTGTTCAACATATATTTTTTTAATTTTGTGACTCGAACTATGACACGAATCAGTATTTGGTTAAAACATATAGAAATGAAAAACCTAATTGGAATCACAATCAGTCAAATCAAAGAGACCCAACTCTATGGATAGATTATTGTACTGTATTGCAGGGTTTTCTGTAATGTTTTATAGCAGAGGTGTGTCACCTCCCCTGACACGAAGACCACCTTTGTATCATACAAAGCATACATTTTTTCCTGAAAGATAGCATTGACCCTCAAGAAAAAAAGCTGCTACATCACACATAAAAAAGCATTATGTTAAGGCATGATCTGTATGGCTTATCACATCAGCTGAACCGTTTCTTCTGGGAAACACTAAATTCTATATTTAACCCTAGAATCTCCATTTGATATTCAGTGTAAACCAGCAGTAGGCTAAGTCTGTAAACCAGTCTTAAAGGAAAAAGTTTTGTTTTCCAGGTTAACCCAGGTTGATGTTTTGGCAGCAGAAGCACAGCAATCACACCAAGGGTTTAAAAGGAAATGTTGCCCCTGGGCAAAGCACCTGTTCTGCAATTCCTGCCAAAACCTTTGTGTGTGTGTGTGTGTGTGTGTGTGTGTGTGAGTGATAAACAGCGTGTTCAAAACCTAATATCTGAATATATTCATCCATCCATACCTTTCTCGTGCCTCCTGGGTGTTGACTGGGTGGCAGGAGAAAACGCCACAGAGATTTCAGTGATGAGGAGCAAACATGACATATATTTATCCACAGGATGTTATTCCCAAGCTGTCATATGAGTTGTTATTGTTGTTTTCAGGCTTGTTGGTACATTGCACCCAGGGTGATATTCCTGTTTGCGTGGATGGGAAAAGCATGGCAAGAGTACACTGTGTCCCACATCCTGGGGCATGTGTGTTCTCGTTATGAGCGTAATATTTAGTTATTTGTCCTTCCTCTGTAGGGTTGAGGGAATATGTGCAATAATGTTTTACAGTACCTCAGGTTAGAGTCAAGAGTATCTGTGCAAAAAGACCATTTTACACTTTTATTGGTTTACTTTGTCTTGTTTAACAGAATGGGCAGTAAATCTGATGTAACAAGTACTATTCTTGTTGTGTTAATGCAGGCACATTGTACTGACAACCATACTCAACCATATACATGTTCACCCAGACGGCACTTTTTAATTAGTCCCAGTGGTTTATATTGTCATTAACTTCAGTGGGATTTGTGCAGACATACCATTCAGTTACAAGGATTGCTGTCATTTCCACATACAGCAACACAAAAATGTTTGTCTTATATGTTTGTAGAGTTTTATTTCTCAAAGAATTTACACTTTACCTGGACTTCACAGCAGGTAACTCTAAAACGACAAATTGTCATTGTTATTTCTGATTGTGTACTCACACACACAAAATACATGATGTTAATTAATGAGTTTAAGGGGTGTTGATAGGTGCACTTTCACCTCCTGGCTCAATACTGTGTACATGTACAGACATGGCGTGGGATCAATCTTTTAATTTCGCTTTCAAAAATAAAGAAAATTAGCATACCTCCAAAAAAGTTTAACTATTTCTTGTCTCAGTTGTTGTTTTTTTTTAGAAAAAATCTATAACTTACATATAATTATGTTTAATCTCCAGATCTTTGTGTGCCATTTGTTGAATTATGAGAGTCTGTACAGAAACAGCAATGCTGAATGACTGCATTGTTATTTCATGTAATTCATAATTTAATTATGATGATGATAATAATAATATATTTTAAGATAGATTATGTATTTATTCAGGTTGTATTGGAATTCATGCTTAAAATGTGCATCCTCAACAACCCTAGACTTACTGATGGGCTGCATGTTGAATTTTAAAACATTTATCATCAGATGATTTAGTGGGCTGGTGTTCATCATGAATGTACAGCCACTACAGACATCATACAATAAATAAATCTTAAATGACTACTGTTCTGTCACTTAAAGCAGTTAACCACCAAAGGTCATGTTTTACAATGATTATAATAATAATACATTTTATTTTATTTATATTTATTTATTGAAGGACAAAAAGAAACTATTGTTAAACTGGGAGTTTTACTTTCTTCTAAATGCCTGAACAGCAAAAAAATCAGACGATACTCAGAATGTATAGAGTCATTCAAGCTAGTCTGGTACTACAAATTCCTGGATGAGAGGAAAACGTGTACTGGTTTATTGGCGTGTCTTTAAACCAATCACCGTCGTCATGGGCGGCGCTAAGCACCACACGGATCAATGGTGCCTCTGCAAAATAGCCTAGGGAAGGGACTTATTTTGGTGGAACGTGTAGATTCAAAGGTTCTTTTAGTCATGCAACAGAAAACTCAGAGCTAGCTGTGTGGATTTACCCTGCAGAGATCTGAGGAGCAGTTGTACATAGTCCTCATAAATCCAACGGAGTTTAAAAAGCCAACACTAAGAAAGCGGAAGGTAACAGACATCTGGCCAGAAAAAGGGACATCCGCCGGAATTTCCGGCGGCAACGGAGCAATCCCGGAAGTGGAAGGTCATGTATATAGACTACTCAGAGTAAAACATGTTCCACAAAAAAAGGAATGGTTTGAGGCACAAGATAAGAGGCGGTTGAACAAATACCCATTTTAACAGTGTGTACTGATTGTATTGTTAGCGTCTGAGCTACTGTAAGCCAATATGTTTGCTTATTGATATTATAAGTTTGTTAGCGCAGAGAGTTTTATTTTCCCCTATCAAATTTGTTTTATTGAATGAAATGGTGTGCAATGGTGAACAGAATGCTATGGAGAAGTCAACAGAACAGCACAGAGAAAACGCTATTGTGACTGACATGTGCTATCCTGGCTGCACGAGTTAACATTTAGCTTGGCAGCTACAGCAGTTCACCAACTAGGCTTGCAGGTTGTCACTAAGTCACCGAGCTTTCACTTCCACCCATTTTGGATGGAGGAGTACATTTGTGGGGTGACCGCCACTTCAGACTGTGTTCTCTAACACAGTTTATTACCGTTTATTTGGTCAAAGACGATTCTAAATGCAGGTCTCAGTCCTTTCGTTCTAGTTTGAAAATCGGGCTCTTTGTACGCCCGCCATCCACCTCGACCACCTCCTGTGTGCTACAAAATGTAGTGCTTTACTCACTCAAATAATCATTGCCTGCAAACATAATCCAGGCAGCGATTACGTTGGTCACCACAATGCATTTGGGAAAACAAATTAGTACTATAAAAATGTAATCTCAAGAAGACACGGTGTTGTGTTCGCACTTTGCACACAGAATCCATCAATCGCATGTGATGTCTTATTACTTTAAAGCCTCTGAATCACTCCAATAAACACTGACAATTTGAAAAAAAGTACCAGGGGGAAGACAATACATCAACTACATCTGTCTTAACACTATAGAGAAACCCTGTCGTTAGTGGCGCTGTAAGGTGGTTTTCCATTATGCCAGCTGTCAGACCTATTTCACTGTTGGTAAAAAAAAGTCGAGGTATTGGAGAAAGCAGAATTTGTGGTGCAAAGTTCACAATCGAGAGAAACAAGAAGTTACCCGAGATGTTGCCAGCACACAGAGGATGTTTGCGTCAGTGACTCCAGTTGTGTTAAATTACATGCATATTTTCATTTCTATGTGACTCTCGTCTGTGCTCAGACAGCCAACAACACATTTTTGCATCAGAGGGTTTGAGGCTCTGCCAGATGAGGTTTGGCTGCTGACAGGCAATGCTGTCTTAATCCATGGCCACTTCATTTCTGACGAGGAAATGACAATGATCCATGAAAACACACGATCAAATTCGGGAATTCTCTCCGTCCAAAAAGACAAAATGAATAATTCTGAGCTGGCTGACGGCACTATGCATGTGCACAGCATGATTTCTTTGTTCTCTAAAAGGCTGCTTTGCTGGCTGCATCACTGCATGGAAATGAAAATTTAAATTCTATTTGTTTGTGACTCTGAAAACATTTATACACATATACTTCCCAAAACAATAGCCAAGTCTTTCAAAGCTGAGATTTAGTTTTGACTGTGCTACTTCGGATTTTCAGTTACCGTATTTTCCGCACTATAAGGCGCACTTAAAAGCCTTTAATTTTCTCAAAAAACGACAGTGCGCCTTGTAATCCGGAGCGCCTTATATATGGATCAACCTCTCGGATCACTGCCCCGTTGACGGGACACTGCGTCGCTGTAACCTCGATAAAACTTCCACTCATTTGCGTTTTTATAACTTTAAAGCATTAAATATTCAAAATATACAGCCATGCGACACACCAATTGAAAGCTTAGCCTCTAATGATTAACTTAAGCCCACATACAAAGCATACGATGATTTATAGCAGTTACACAACTGTTACAAAGTAAACAATTTACAATAAAACAATTTAGCCATAATCTGCGCAGCTGTCGAGAGTGCATCCATACCTGATTTCGTTGTCCTTTCAGCAACAAAGTGGTATTTTGGCCAAAACTTGATTTTCATAAATCCACAAAAGTCAAAGGAAATGTAATATCCAAGCTTTATATTCCAAAACGATCTGTTCGCCTCACAATGTTGAAGTTTCTGGCCGAATCACAACGGAAAAACGCGTTTTCCATTTCCGCACTTGTCATCGTCGCTAGCTTCTCTGCCCAGCTTGCTACATGATCGATGTGGGCGTCATCGTATTCCCTAGCTTCTAAGCTTTCGATTGGTAGCGGACAAGCCGATGACACATGTCAGGGACCACGTTGAGACGATCGCTATTTAATCGGACCACTTAGATTTAAATGTTATAAGGAGGGAGTGAACGGAGTTGTCAGAACACTTCATAAAGTTTGACTATATCTGACGGTTTTGTTGACATTCCCTTTAGCACAGCTCCATCTAGTGGATGCATAACGCAACCCCAGTCAAACGTTTGACTGCAGTATCTTCTATTCTATGCGCCTTATAATCCGGTGCGCCCTATATATGAAAAAAGTTCTAAAATAGGCCATTCATTGAAGGTGCGCCTTATAATCCGGTGCGCCTTATAGTGCGGAAAATACGGTAAATTACACATTGAATTCAAACAGGTTTCAGATGATGATGATGATGATTTATGCATAAGGAATGCCAGGGCAAACAGCGATAAAGGGGATATGATACTATTGTGCTGATAGCGTTTTCTTTTTTGTGCTGTGACCAAAGTGGATGAAATTTGTAAGTGAAATTTGTCCTGCTTATGCAGCAGCAATGAAAGGCTGGTGAATTTTCCTGAAGCACTTTGTTCCCTCCAGGCCACTTGTGATTGATGCATGTCTTCATTTTCTATGGCTGGATCAGAGGGTTGTAAAAGACAAATGACAATGCCAACACATGACAATAGCTTAAGGCATTTGCTATGACATAGTTATTCTGAAAATATATTTATGATAAAGAGTTGTTTGTAAGAAAAGAAGAAGACATTTAAAAAAAGAGAAATAAAATGATGAAATGTATTTAACTCTTCATTTCCTATGGTGGGATCAGGAAATGACAGGATATTGTCTGTAATATACATGGATAATACGGATAAAAGTTAATAAATCTGCTGTCAAATTATAGAAAAAAGATTCTTCAGAACCTGCCTGATTTCTTTCACATTTTAGTATCAAAGTAACCCAGTGGAAGTTGACAGTTGTACATCCATGGCTACATTACAAATAGGAACTGCTAATAGCTAATTTAGTGTAATTGTTATGGTGCCAGTTTGCCAAGATGTAAACAAATATAGGCAAACTGTCCTGATAGCTTTATTTATTTATATTTGATCAGAATGATGGTAATATTACAATTCATCCTGAGGGGAATGTGTGTACCATGTTTCATGGCAATCCATCCAATAGTTGTTGATAGATTTCACTAAAAAACTAACTTTTCAATGCTAGGTGGCACTAGCGGAAAATGTCAGTTGATCACCAACATCAGTAGGCTTCATCCTCCAGGGACCATGAATGTCTTTACAAAATTTCAGAGTAATCTATCTAATAGTTGTGAAATATTTCAGTGTTTACCAAATTGGTGAACCGAACCAACAGATCGACATTGCCATCCATAGAGACAAACTGATGGAGTGGCTGAAAAAAAGAATGCCAACCATATCTTTACTGTCAGACCAAGAACGAGTAAGAACCTTTTTTTGTAACCATTAACCTTTACAATGAAAACACTGTACAATCTATAAACATTACCTTAACTAAATGTTGATTGACTAAGTCTCAGTCCCTTAATATTGGTGTCTCATCTATCACTCTCTCTGGATATTAGAAGAATTATTGTTTGCTGTAGTTGCTTTCAATTGTTTTTATGAACTTCCAGTTTTCTCATTTACCATGGTAAAAATTACAGCCGAAACGGTCTACCTTTTCATGACCACAGAAAATGAGCACTTCCCCCAAGGAGATCTCAACAACTCCTCTTGTTATTTCCTCAACCATTCAGTCAAACTGTCAAATCTTTTAGGGTTTGACAGTTTAATTGATGCCATAAAATATAGACAAGAAAATAACTCTCTGATTGGCTGTTACGCTCTCATTCTGTAACAATTTAGTCACTTATTAGCTCGTCCTTGTTTAAGCATTTGTCAACGTGCATGTCAAACAGGGTCAAAAACACTTGTCTCTGTGTATGTATTAATCATAATTTTTGCTTGATTCTCACCTTATAAGTCATAAAATCTAAACATAAATTATGTAATTAACCAATTAATATCAGCTAATTAACATGAGCTCAGATTTCTGACTGAATGTTTGAAATACAGTATAATGACAGAATAGAAGATCCCAGCATGTCAGTTAGTAGTAAGTCTGTGTCCAAGTGTTATGTTTTAAATGAATATACATGTTCAGTTTTTCTGACTTCCCTTTACTCAGCACAATAATAAGACTAAGGGAACCGTTATACTGTCAGTTTCTTAAAGTGCTCCGTACTTGATGTTCGTATTACCTTACACATCACTTAAGTGTTTATGCATCCTGACTTGCCAGCATGCAACAAAGCCACTCACGACTGTATCTTGAAGTGCCTGTGATGTGTTTGAGAAAACATTGTATTCTGCAAATATTAAAATGCTTATGCTAAAAAGAATGTGTGAGAGGTTACAGTAGGTTATAAACAAAACAGATTGTTTTGTTTTTTGCTGCAGCCATAGTTGGACTACTCATATTTCAGTAGAGTTTAATATCAGTTTTTTTTTCATTAAGTCCAATGTTTAGTTACCCTGTGGTATTGTACACATGCATATAATACTGCACATGCTGTGAGACCAAACATTACCAAAGCCAGATAAGGACAGAGGCAGTAGACATTAAGATAATGTCACATTTACTAATGTTTTCTTCCTTGCTTAAAGCGGTGTGGGATGATAATGTGATTCGTTTTCCAAGTTGTTGCTTAGGCCTCTCTAGGAGTGATGAACATATGCACTCTATAAAAGCCCTATGTTAATTACAGGACATGGGTAATTGTAGTTAAAGGGATTAGACAACACAGTACCTTCTTGTCAGGCATAATCATGAGTAATGCCTAGTCCCCTTTGCTTTTAAAAATAAAGACATGGACGTATCCTCCATCTCTTCCTGCATTATTCATAGACAGATGCCCCTCTGTTTCCTTGCTGTTCACACATTTGCAAATGCCGTGGTAGTCAATGTACAAGTGTGTCACTGTGCATACACTGATGAGATGAATCCAGGTAAATGCCACATTCTCCTTTTTATTCCATATGCTCTGTACCAATCGTGAATAAAAGGGATGAAAGTATTATAAAGGATTTTAACTTGATGTATCTGTAACCTACATCTACCTCCCATTAGTAGTGAAATCAACCTGGTGAGTCGTCATACAGTACACAAGTGTCAGCTATCTAATTGACAGACCATCTCCCGTAACATCTGAACTGAAAAACAGAAGAAAACTCTGAAGAATTTTTCTTGCGAAAAATAGGGAAAGTTGCACCATCAGTCCATTAAATATGATAGGAAAAAGTCAAACTTGTGTATCACTACTGTACATCAGTATGAAACAGACCTCTTCAAAAGGAACTCTGTGGTGGAATGCGTTTTCCTCCCTTCAGAAAGAGACAGAAACCCAGTTTTCAAAGAGGAGGCTTTTGAACAACACTCACGGCGAGCAGAAATGGAGGGTGGGTGGGGTGGTGATGGGATAATGAGAGGATTCTCACCATTTATTCCCTTACTGTATGGGTTACCCCAAATCACACTGCTGTACAACTATATTCATGTTATTAGTATTTTATAAAGCTGCATCACAATCCAGTGTGAAGTTGTGTATTACCTGAATATTTTCAATGGCAGAGGTTTGACACTTGATAGCTTATACACGTTGAAATCATTGGCTGTCGACAATAACTGTTATCTTGCCATATTAATGTATTGTCTTCAAAAGTTTCTTTTTGCCTCCAAAACCCCCAAAATATTGATTTACTATGAAATAGGACAAACCGCAAATACTTAAAACTAAGAAGCTGGAACAGGAAATGTGATATTTTTTGCTTGAAAATGACTTGCGCAATTAATTAATAATCGTAAGTAGTTGCTGATTAATTAAGCAATTCACTACTAATTAATTAATAAAAAGAGTTATGTCATACTCTACTACTACTCTAATACTTTTTTTTCTCGATTGCTGTTAAGCTACCATCATCATTTTAAACACCTACTAGGAAGGGTATGGTATTATGCTTTTTGAGGGGCTAAGACCCGTGAGCAGTTCAGGTAAATTATAACAGTGTGAGAATTTGTGGTATCTCTCTTTTCTGAATTTACCAAGGCCTTGACAGAGAACAGCCATCAGGGTAGAACCTCTAAAATACTCTGCTTAGATTACAGCAAATTCATTTAAAATGACACAACAATTGATTAATTGCTGACTTACTTGACCAGTTCATCAAAAATACACCCTGAGCTCCTGTTCTCACAGTCTCTGGTTTTAGATTATCAGGCAGCGACGACTAAACGTTTCAGTCAAGTCGAATGGCTGATCTCTGTGATTTACATACACCATCTCAGTCTTTTCTCCCTTCCTCTCTGCTGACAGTGTGATTGTTAGAGTGCTGCAGGAACACAGTGAGTCTGTTATTATGATGCATGTTTCCAATAGCTGCACTTGCTCGGCCCTATGGCTTTTACCTGCTACTTAGTATGACTGTTACATTCCTAGTGTGTTGCAACCCTCGCCCCCAGTGACTGCAGGGCTACAAGAATAATATCAAATCAGCTCTAGAAGTCTGCTTATGAAGTACAATCGGAACTGAATCCAAAAAAGTATTATTTTATTATTATTATTTAGTATTATTACCACTTTACATATGGTGAAACCAAACATTAAGGTCAAATTCTAATACTTTCCTTTTTATTACTTAAAAAAAAAACTGGTTGACTGCTTTGGGTCTTGATTGCGTTTCCAGAAATATGTTGTCACACTAGTAATAATGCTGCAAAAGGATTTGCAAGTGCATATGAGGGTAAAAACATGCACAGGTATGTCTGGAAACAATGGGATGGTAACATGCCAAAAGGGGATTTGCAGTCAAAAATGAATCATGACCATTTGGCTGGAATTCCTTTCAGATGGGATTCAGTGAGGATTTGTTTTTCATTAGTGTTTGGGTTGTTGACTTTCCAGCCTCTCTCCTGTAGGAGTCATTTGTGACATTTTGTGTGTGAGTGTGAGTGAGAGAGAGAGAGAGAATAAAGAGAAAGGAAAGGTGTGATATTTGTTTCTAAAGTGAGAACTCATCACTGGCTCCAGTGTTTGATCAGGTGGCTGCACATCAGGAACAGGAGGCGATTTCCATGAGTGATGAACCATCCACTGGCGTCTGTCCACTGACTGAAAATCACTGTACTACATTATTTGTCTCATAAACATCTAAGGCCTTTGCAAACATCACAGTGATTTTTTTATACATGTTTCTGCTTCTACTTCAGCCATGAAAGCCTTCAGAAACTGATAAGATTAAAGGTTGGACCTATTGCTGTGACTGTAAGTAACCTTGCTAAGGACTGGGTGATAACCAGGATTTAAACTTACTGTATGCCAATGTAGTGTTACTATTTGAGGTTGTTTGAAAAATCTGGTCAGTTAAATTATTTACAGTATTACAATTTGCAACCACTAGGTTCAACTCAGGCAATGAATAGAAATTAATTAATATGGTCGGATACATCTGCATTTTATTAATTTATTTATTCATGGTATCACGCACAGATACAGTATACATAGACAAACTGAAAACAGCTATCTGATGCACATATATAATAAGTGTTTATAACGGAACACAAGGGCTTTTTTTGAAACTAAGAGATTCAAATATGGCTCTATAGATGGCAATATTGGTCAGCCCACCACTTTGTTCCAGACTTAAATATTTCAACTATTTAAGGGATTGCCATTAAATGAGGGTCCCCAAAGGAAGAATCCTACTAACTTTGGAGATCGCCTGACTTTTTCTCTAGAGCCTCCATAAGGGTTGACATTTGTTAATCAGAGGGAAATATCTTGAGTATTGTGAAATAGTCAATAGATTCCCATGAAATTTGCCACAGATATTGACATTTAAGAGAATTATTTTTAAATAAATAATGATTACTTTGGCACCAACAGCAGTTCACCGTTTTCCCTGATTCAGTGAAGTATCTCTAGCTACTTGATGGTTTGCCACTGTATTTGGTACAGACATTTATGTTTCCTGTACGATGTATTTTTATGACTTTGGTGATTGAAAATCAACAAGTAACATCAGTAGGCAATAATCGATTATGGTCTGTCACTGCATCGATGCAGAATCGTACGCACGCATTCATTTCAACACCCCTGCTCATAGACACTACACTTTGCATTAACCTGCATCCTGGACTAGACCTTTTTCTTATGTAAAACAGACATTTTGTATATATTTGTTTCTGTATTTATTGTTTATTGCATATTAATATTTAATATGCTTGTTTATGTATGCACCAACTACCAAAGCAAATTCCTTGTAAGTATTGCTTACTTGGCTTACATTTTTCATATAAACTATTACACAATGTCATGGATTTGAAAGAATTAAACTTCACTAATATAAACTATTATTCTAAATACCATAAACAAATGATGTTATATTTGTAATGCCTAGAAAAAAAATATTTAAAAAGTAGTACTTTACTATTTCTTGTTTAATATAACTTGTGGTGGAATTCGTAGCGCAAGACAGATTTATATTTAGAAAACAATATTTCTTCAAGGTAACAGCTTGCAGTAAAGTACGAGTTATATGTAACAAAAGAAAAGCTTGGAATCACCTTGGAGCTGATTCTGTGGCTCCTGCAGCATCTACAGAAGTACAATATGATTTAATTTAATAAAAGACAGTCAAACTGACAGTAGGTTTCATGTTGTATAGCCTGTTGATCCCATGAGGTTTACAGTAACGTGGCGTTTTGAAGGAGCGGCAAACCATATGCCGACAGTATCTGATGCTATCAAACAGAGCAATAAAAATCCAACTGGGGAAATTCAAAGTTCAATCTAACTTTACTCTGACATCGGCAGTGCCGCCTGTGCACATGTGTATGTGTATGAATTATTCTTACTGCTAACTGTGACTGATTGAGCTGTTTGCCTCCAATGAGGACTTCTTGGTAGAAATCCTGACTGGAAATAACAATGAATAATAAAAGTGGTGAGTTTCTTTCATGGTAGATTGACATCATTTGGGGAAAAGATTAGTGGAACGCCTCACATGACTCTTGCTGTACTTGTGAAATTATAATGTGGAAATGTACATTTTACATAATTTAATAAATTGGGCCTTTATTTGGGTCCTGGTTTACTCTGCCATTGAGGTAAAATGAATTTTTAAATATTAAGAGCAATCAACCAGAGACCCAGAAGTAATTTTGGTAATGATTCTCTTGTATGCCTAGTAAGGTGACCACTGGGCCACAATGTTTTCCTTTGAAATCTAAATGAATGGCCTGATTGGAGCACTTTGACTATTGAGCCACATGTTGAGCCATTCCGCATTTTGGAAACCCTACCTGAGCTGAATAACATGTTATTGTTACAATGTTGAGTTCATAAATAGCACATTGTTCCTCGGGCTCCAATATCTCTTGTGAAAGTAAATAATGATAATATTAACCAGCTTTTAAATTATTATTACAATTAGGCATGGGCCGGTATGAGATTCTAACGGTATGATAACCTTCAGCAAAAATATCACGGTATTGCAATTACAGCTTTAAAATGTTTTATTTTTTAAATGTTTGGGGAAAAAAAACATTTTATTTTTTTCCATTGAACACAGTGTACTTTATTTTTAAACACACTGCACACTGGCAGGGAGATGGATTTCTAAAGTGCACTCTCTGTCCTCGATGACTCATCAAAAACAGCTCCTACCTTAGGAACGGTATGACAGATAATGTTTATGGTTTTAAAACTGTGACTGTTTCAAACCTTGAAACCGGTAACCGGCCCATGCCTTATTACAATACACCTAAAAGTTACAATCAGCTGACCTTTAGCTTTTAAATCTATTCCATGTAGTGTGTGCGCTCAACGTTGATTACGCTCTACTGAGTCATTGCAAAACTGTATCTTCGTTGTAGGGGTAAAAATATCAATGGGCTTCTCAACCGGAAGCGGACTGGCCCAGAATGATGTCTTGGAATAGCCTCCTAACAATAAAAAATGGCAAACAAAAGGTTGAAAAAGGTTTTTGTCTCTTGTGTGTGTAAATATATTCTGTAGCAGGAAAACAGATTTATTCTTCTATTATATTTCATGTGCTGTACTGTATGTGCACATTACCATTTCTCATATTTTTCTTTTCACCTTTTAAAAGTGCTAAATGTTCAAAGTAACACCCTTTACCGAGCTCTTACCAGTTTTGTCCAAACGTGTCAAGCCTTTATCTGTGTTGCAGTGATAACTGGCTCTACAGCTGGAAAATGCAATCATAAATAGATAACCATTGATTGGTTGGGAGTGTCTCCCGGTTAGTTTGTTGAGGCGTTCAGAGAGGTAGATTGGTGCTCCATCCCTGCGCCCATTAGGGAGTCTTTCTGTATTCCCACCCAGGCAGTTGGCTGTGAGCTGACCTGGTTTAGCTCTCCCAGAGAGGAAATGTCAGCTCCAAAAGGCTGCAGGGAACAAAAGCTCAGTTTGTTAGGTCCCCTTGATGAATTTGTGATGACTGTACTCACTCTGTGCAAAAGCTTATTAATATTAATATCAAGAGATGCACCTCAACATCGATGGAGACAGCAGCTACACAGGTTATCCATGTCCAATGAGCTCAATGCAAATCAGCAGCATATGTCTGCACTAAATAAGGTCTGATAATAATTTTATGATTATTATTACAATATTATTATTATTATAGCTGATGATTAATTATGAATTTATAGTCATTTTAGCAGCATGGCTCTATGGATGGCATTGTCAGTCTACCATGACATGATGTTCTGCACATCCAGTTCAGAGTTTGGCTAAAAATGTTATACACTCATTCATGGTTCACAGACAAAGAATCCTAATGGCTATATGATCTCCGACAGCTGCCTCTATCGTCCCAACCAGCTCTTGAACTGTACCTACACAACTAATGGTATTTCTGTCGTGTTAGCATGCTGACCGTAGCATTTAAATTACAGCCTTTAAAAAACCCACTAGCATAGCTGTAGGCTCTTGTTAAAGCTCCATGAAGCAGATAACAAAGCTCCAAAGAGGCCAAGTCTTTGGAGTAACCTGAATTGTGGTATAATGATGTTATTTGGTATGAGAAACGGCTGCAAAAGTTCTTAAAACAAAAGCAATAGACAAACTGCATCAGTAATTAGAAAAGGGTGGGAGCACAGTTTTTAATCGCCAAAAGTATACTGTCCCCAATAATTGTTACAAAACTCAGTCAACATCTACTGCCTGAAACAGTGAAATGAAAGCTCCAAGCCGTTAGCGGACATTCAGAAACCTCCTGTGTTTGAGGTCAACACATAAAGGCATTTCATATATAGTAAGTATACGTAGCACAGAATTCAACACTGAGCATCGGAAAGAGCTAACATAGTATGACAAGTTGTCTTTCTCCATTTTTTTGGAGGTGTTTAATTCAAAAGCATGCTTTTAATTCTCCAATATCTGTTTAAAACTTCAGTATATAACATGGTGGTGGATCTGTAATGGCATGCAGAACCTCGTCATTTAATCTGATGGCTGCTCTGCATGGTGATATAACATTCATTTTACAGACAGAAAGATCTGCACCTGAGGTACAAACACTGTTCCCTTTTGATGTTTCCATATTCCAAGATAATGATGCCCTCTGACATTCTGGTAAACAAATGTAGGGGTTGCTCATGAAGAATAAGATTAAGCCAAACCGAATCTAACTGCCTCCTCAAAACATAGATCCAAACATCATTGAAACTTTGTGGGAAGTCAAGAACTGGAGGCTTTTCCTCTTGAAGAAAGTTACAATATCTGGTTCAAATCAGGTTGTGTCATGACAGAAGTTCAAAGCCCTATTCCTTAAATATGTACTTAATGCTTCTTGTTAATTACTGCTTTTTGTGCAAGATACATGTATAATGCAAACTGAATTTGGGGTTTTGAGTACCCTGAAGCGTAGTTTATTTTTTATTATTGACAAATTGCAGATTGGCACTAACACATTTATACAACTGATTGACAAACATGTATAAGAAGGAAAAGTCTAATGGGGTCCGGGTGGAGGTATGGGGGGGGGGGGTGTTCATTTTAAGTCAAAGCCATTTTACTAATATTAGGAACCTTCCAAATTATGATTGGCTAGTTAGTTGTCTCCAGGTAGGGAATGAGTCCTTACCCCAAGTGAAGGAGTTCAAGTACCTTGGGGTTTTGTTCGCGAGTGAGGGGACAATGGAGCGGGAGATTGGTCGGAGAATCGGCGCAGCGGGTGCGGTATTACATTCCATCTATCGCACCGTTGTGACGAAAAGAGAGCTGAGCCAGAAGGCAAAGCTCTCGATCTACCGGTCAGATTTCGTTCCTACCCTCACCTATGGTCATGAAGGCTGGGTCATGACCGAAAGAACGGATCCAGGGTACAAGCGCCGAAATGGGTTTCCTCAGGAGGGTGGCTGGCATCTCCCCTTTAGAGATAGGGTGAGAAGCTCAGTCATCCGTGAGGAGCTCGAGAGCGCTGCTCCCGCGTCGAAAGGAGCCAGTTGAGGTGGTTCGGGCATCTGGTAAGGGTGCCCCTGGGCGCCTCCCCTAGGGAGGTGTTCCAGGCACGTCCAGCTGGGAGGAGGCCTCGGGGAAGACCCAGGACTAGGTGGAGGGATTATATCTCCAACCTGGCCTGGGAACGCCTCGGGATCCCCCAGTCGGAGCTGGTTAATGTTGCTCGGGAAAGGGAAGTTTGGGGTCCCCTGCTGGAGCTGCTCCCCCCGCGACCCGACACCGGATAAGCGGACGAAGATGGATGGAGATGGATGGATAGTTAGTTGTCTCTAGGTTTCCTTTGTTTCCAGTATAAATCTTATTATATTATATTTAACTTCAAATTGAAACTAATGTTAGTGTGTGGTTTTATACATGTGCCGGTGAGATTTAAGAATAAACAACACATTTCTTGCCCAATTATTATTATCCTATTCTGAAAAATTAAGGTTGTATTTACCGTAAAAAGTGATACAAATTGATTTAGGTGAATATTTATGACCGTGTCAGAATTGTAAATCATATTGAAGGTGAGAAATTACAAACTCAAAAGCGTGCCGTTATTCTCAGAACATTAGCATGTTAATATGTTTGTTTTCTGAGGCAGAGCAAAGCTGCTGACATCCTGAAGCTATTCCTTTCAAACTGCTAATCACTGTTATTTGTTGTGTGACAGGGCAATTATGATGTGTGGCTCTTTTGCTTGTCAGTCATCAGCCCCGGCGTTAGTCTTCATGACTTGGTAAGAAGAGGGAGCCATTATACTATTAGCATACACTTATCAGAGGACAGACAGCACCGACCAAATAAATCTGCAATATTTGTGTCCTTTTCCCCTTCCCTGTTTCTTACTCCTGTCTCTTTTCTGCCTCTTTCTGTGTTGCTGATAATTGGCATTAGGGTTAGAGAGACAATTGCAGTGCCAAATCCAAATAATACAGGTCCTGATAAACCAGGCACTCCCTCTTTTACATTCAAATTCTGACACGGCTACAGCAGGAGTCACTTGCATGCTTGCAATGCTCAGTTTCTCAGCCTGCACGTACTGAATGAGTTTCTCTGATTCCACCTTTTCGTTTGATGTCACCTGTTTGGTCAATGATATGGTTCTGGATACAAAGAGCAGCAAGGTGAAACAAATATGCTCTTTCATCTCTTCTATAACTTGTGCTGGTGGTAAGTTACACATTGCAGCTACAACTAGACAGATGAGGGCAGGAAAAGGTTTTGTTGTGTGCTGGTTAAAACGCAACCATGTGTGCAAGTTGATAAATTAGTGGTACTGTTTTTGAAACTGCTTTTTGATTTTAATCTTGATTTTGAGAGGCACAAAGTACATTAAACACAAATATCCATTTAAAACAAAAAATGGTAGGATCATTCAGGGGGGGATTTATTTTGTCAGGCTGTTTTATAATGACATTGGTTTAATGGCTGAAATCTCTTTCTGGTTTTTAAGGAGATTTTACAGCTAAATGATTATAAAGGCAAACAAACAGTGTTATTCATGTTATATTGTTGTCAGGCAGAGATGGCAAAAGTACTCACTTCCCGTACTTAAGTAGAAGTACAGATACTTGTGTTAAAAAATACTCTGGTAAAAGTAGAAGTACTGATTTAACTTCTTTACTTAAGTAAAAGTAACAAAGTACAGGCTTTGAAATGTACTTAAAGTATAAAAGTAAAAGTAGCCTTGCGAATGACAACCACTTTTTATGCAAAGCTACCTGGACCACACACGTTACTAGAGTGCAAGATGAGAAACTTCAGTAGACATAAAACCAGGCTCTTTATATGCCATTGTCTACATTTTAAATGGATGTCTGCCAAACATCACATATATGATTATTGTGACAGAGACTGGGACCCGCTTAATAAGATTCTGACTGAGTAGCAAGATATGAATTCAACTGTGATTCTGTGAGAATTCACAGATCCAGTTTCTCTTTTTAATCGTCCCCTTAACATTTTAAAGGAATCTACATGCATGTGTGTGTGCTCAAATATAGAAAGAAAATAAAGGATACAATATGAATTACTAAACATAGATTAATTAAGAAGTTCCCCATACTTTTAGAGTTACACAGCACATTGGCCAGGAGTCATACTTGACGCCTCTAGCCTATCTCAAACATCTCTCTCAGATAAGGCCAGGGATGATTGGGAATGTCTTGCTGCTTGTCTGCCTAATCTCTGGGATCTCTGTTTTCTTCATTTTCAATCATGTCGCCGTCCATACTACTAGTGCTAACGTTACCACCATCATGTTGCAATTATTTGCCGCAAATGAATGCAGAATGCGGCCGAATCTGTCGAGTAGTCTTGTAGTGGTGCGTTACATGCAACGTAGCCTACAGTATATTCCCATCCAATTAGATTGAATTCGGTATTGATCACGTGAAAAATAATAACGGTAACTCCAGTGAAATTATTTGAAACTTGCTAGTGAGGACTAGATTAGGACCGTATTTAAAGCTGATGCTGGTTTCAAACTTCGCCCCCCCCCCCTCCCCCTCTCCCCCCAGGTGTGTCTGTAAAACACGGACAACTTCTCTCTTTGTGTTGATGCTTGAATGACGTTGCGTGTAGCAACGTGAAACCTAGCTAACAGGTGAAGAACACAAACAACTAAATCACTAGCTAACCTACTTTAACTGTGCAGGAACTATAGACCAATACAACAACAGGCTACAGTAACTGACAACATAAGTTATACGACTTACAGTTCTCAAGGACGCACACACACGATCTCAACTGATTATCCTCCGGACAGCAGTTCTCTCTCTTTCTTTTTTCTCACTTTTTTTCTGTGTGGCGCACGCGCCCGCTCGCGGTGTGAGGCGCGTTCGCGCTTATTCTCCGACATTACGACCTCTTGTACAAAACTAAAGTAACGAGCCAATTTTTAAAATGTAAGGAGTAGAAAGTACCGATATTCGTGTTAAAATGTAAGGAGTAAAAGTAAAAAGTCGCCACAAAAAAAAATAGTAAAGTAAAGTAGAAATATCCGAAAAATCTACTTAAGTACAGTAACGAAGTATTTGTACTTCGTTACTTCCCATCTCTGTTGTCAGGCGTGGTTGCATTAGGATGTAGAAGTGACTTTGTGTTTTTTCATTACCACCTCTTGGTAAAGGAACTGTGTGACCCAGGTGAGATGTACAGCTGTCTTCCTTCTTCAGTTTGTGTGTTTTCTTCTACATGTTACAAATGCCAGTACAGATTGTTGGTAGTTAAGGCAACATGGAGCAAGTTCACGCTCGGCACATTTCAATTTTGTGGTCTAGTAATTTCGTTTGCGGTCCAGTTGCTCTCAGTCATGAAGTGAACTAATGCATACAGTACAACAACATTGTTTCCGTAACTGGTTCAAATCTAGAAAAACCTCTATTTTGTGATCCAGCCAGTCAAGCCGTTTTTTTTTTTTTGCAAACCTTCCCATTGTCATCGCTGATGAATGCTGTATAATAAAAGCACGACCTGGCCCAGTTACGTACAACACATCCATTTGGAATTGAATTGGTCTGACAACTATTATCTGGCTTAATTGTACGCCAAATTATCAATTAATTCCTCAATGGATGCATCTATGCCTTGACCACCATAACACAGAGGCATAACCCCAAAGCTCCAGACCTCCACCAGATAACATACAACATCAAAACATACTGTTCTTACAAGTACATTAAATAAATGGAAATACTACTAAATATTTTCTGAATAAACCTTAAAAAAATTCATGAGATATGTTTAAATGTATAAACTTTTAGTCTAGGGGTGTTAAAATGTTCATGAATAATCCCCCTGTGTTTCTTGCAAACACTACATGGAAACCAGAGGTCAGTGATAAATACTTAAGGCACAGGGAGGCATATTTAATGTCACTCGTGACACAAAGCACATGGAGGCTGAGGTTTCGTAAGTGAAAATCCCATTCTCTAAATCCAAGAGTAGTAGTATTCATTGTATTCACGATCTGGTCTTGTGTGTGTGTGTTACTCCTAACTAGAAACAAATCCTATTGTAGAAGGTTCATTCATATATTTCATCCCATTGGAAGAAAGCCACATTGAGGACTCATGAGTTAAGTGCTTTCAGCGGTGCAGATGGAGCACATTGGGCCTTGTTGGTACCAGTTTTATTATCTTGAAAGCCTGTAGTGGAGGGTCTCAGTTTACTGCGCAGGGCGGCATTTAAATAAATGAGGGGAGAAATAAAAATGTGGGTGACATCATTACTCTAATGCTTTTGATGTTAACTCATGTACTTCCTTTAGTGCCGGGACATATGTTCTGTAGATGTAAAAGCAATAAAAAAAAAAAAAAAAAAAAAAAAAAAAAAATAAAAAAAAAAAAAAAAAAAAAAAAAAAAATTTTTTTTTTTTTTAAAAAAAAAATAAATTAAAAAATAAATTTTTTTTAAAAAAATATAAAAAAAAAAAATATGTTATGATTTGATACTATAAAATAAAATTGAATTGAATTGGATTGGATTTGTAAAGTGTGAGTGCTGCACAAAGCATTTGTGGAAGTAGTAACAAATGTTGACTCTGAGTTGTAGATTTAATTTTTATATCACCAAATAAACTTTGGCATAGCTGTGGCTATATTTCAGGCGGAAAAGTGTTCACATGTCCATGTATTAGTATTCAACTTATATTTAGCTTATTTTCCAGTTATTTTTCAGTGGAGTGGTGTACAAAATTGATACTTAGAGATCGGGATGAGATTCAATCTTTTCATAACATTTAGAAGAATGCATAACATAATAGCTGAATATCTGAATATCAGGCTGAATCCTTTGTTCATTCCGTGCTACAGCTTTGTTTGTATTCCTTAATGTGTTTCTTGTTTCCTCACTTATTCTGGCTGCACTCTAGTAAAATGACAACCCTTCTAAAATGTTCAGTCAGGCAACATATATTTGATGAATTGGTGTTTCTGTAATTTCGGGTGGTTGTGTGATTGAATAAACAGGCTTCAGAGGCAGTGCTGTGATGATAAAGTAGAGCTGGATGAACAAAGTTCATGATAACAAAAGATAGTCAGTCACGCAATGACAAAACATATTCAGGATATTCTGAAGTGATCTTTTATTTGTATGCTTTAATGGACCATACAGACAACACCTCATCTTGCGGAAACAGATCCCCACAGGAGGTTTTGGGATTTTAAGAGTTTGGCAGTCCATTTAGAAATTAAATGGTAGATGAGGTTATTTATATTCCTTGTGTTTTCTTTTCTTGTTACAAACTAATGGACCTGACTCATCTACTCTATCCCCAGTCTAAACTTGTGTCATTGCATATATTGAGAGTACACAAAACGTCCTCTCAGCTAACAGTGACCTGGACACCAGTCCTAGAGACATCGTATCATTTCCCAGAACTGTTTTTCTGTCCTTAATGGGTATTAATGGGTATCCTGTGATCACGCTCTCGAGTTCAGTTGTTCTAAACTCAGATCTTTGTTCATGAATCACCATACCTGCCAACACTCCCGTTTTTCCCGGGTTTCTCCCGCTTTTTAGCCCTATCTCCCGGACCCTTCCCAGTTTGTTATTTCTCCCGGGAAACTCCCGTAATTTGCCTGGCCCAAACTCCTTTATAAATAATCGAACCAATATGTTTGTCTAATGTTGACCAGTTGCCAGATCTTGTATGAAACTCATCTTATTCACACAATCCACACACCATATACAATTTTAAACCCGTTTGTCACCTCAACCTGGCAACCTATAACCCAGCTGCGCAAGCTTCACGGAAAGTTCAGACCCGAAAGCGAGCCGATAAACATGGCAGGTGAAGGCGGTATTCCCGCAAAGAAATTGAAATATAGCTGTAAATTTCAACAGTGTTGGGCGCAACAATTTACATGCATCTTACCTAGTCATATCGACAACCTCCACGCTTTTTGTAAGGTGTATCGCATTGATTTTAATGTAGCGCATGGCGGGGAAAATGAAATTACCCAGCACATTAAAACACAGCGGCACCATCGCACAGAAAGGAAGGAACATAATTTCACACAGGTGATTTCATCCTTCTTCACGAAAGAACAGACAGAGGCAGAAAACGTGATGCAAGCTGAACTCACTTTACACTTACAGTACACTTAACACAGACATTCATGGTAAAGAAGATGAATCTTACTGACTTCATTGATCCTCTGGCTTCTCATTGAACGCCACCAACAGGTCATAGTAAGACTTCTTTAATTAAGTCTTCTAAATTCCCGTATTCAGGAATAGTTTGACAATTTGGGTAATATGCTTGTTAGCTTTTTTGTGGAATGTTGGATAAGAAGATCAATGCTGCTCTAAATCCAGAAGCTGGATAGCTTAGCTTAGCATAAAGACTGGAAACCGGAATTTTGAATTCTGTTAGAATGCAAAATGATCGTGGGAGTGAAAATAAGGCGCTCTGTGGAGGGATAATGTTGATAACCATTGATAACTACCTATATTCAATCATTGCTATTTACCTAAAGACTCCTTCTCCTTCATGAACTGCAGCGCACACAAAAGCAATCCTTTTGATTACAATCTTTTTTTAACATTAAACCTCAAAAGGGAAAGCTGAAACAAATGATGTATACGTCCAGGGTGCCATGTGGTCACTCTGTTTTTTTTTGTTTTTTTTGCTGTCAGACAAGACAGAAATAACCTAGTGACTTAATCCCAGCTCAAATGTCATCAAGTTTGTTCTATAATCATGAAGAAATCAACCTAGATACAGGTTAATGACAACAGATTAGCTGAATCAATATTTGAAACGTGTGATTACTGAGAAAGTTAGAGAGGACTGACGGCTGTCTTTTTTTACTTCATTGACACGGTCGGTTAGCCTGTCAAGCCTCTGTGAAGTTTCCTCCTGCTTTCTGTGATGACCTATGCTGTGTTTGAATGCAGCCAAATTCAGAATTTTGTTGATCTTATTAACATGGACAACAGTGTACTACCACTGTAATCAACATGTTAAATCAACAAAGTCTTTCAAAAAATGAAGGGTTATGTCCATGACTATTTGTTGGGCGGGAGCAGTGACCTCCTGGAGTCTTGCCATTAAGCCACTGAGCCCGACCAGAAATAGTTTGAAATGTACCCCCCTCGCAAACAATCTTTTAGTTCTTTGCTGTGTAATGAGCCTTACAGGGCAGCTAGTCTGCTGTGGATTTTTGTTTGTTATATTTTCTGTTGTTAAAAAGGTCAAAACCAAAGGTGAAATTACTCCTTAATGAGAGTCCCAGCAGCTATTAAGCCTGATTTGTACACCACTGTATTGATTAGTATTTAGCATGAAATCCTTAATAAGAAATCTTTTGTGGGAAAACTGTCTGTGTTTCATTACATTCATATGCAGATTTCCTTTTAAGTTTCATCTGCTGGTCCTCTCTGCAGGATGTGTTCTCAACCATGCATGCTCTGTTGGTTGCTCACTGTTGTGTTTAATATGAAGATCCTCTCCGTGTTATGGCAGAGTCAACACATTGATTGTCTCCCCATTAAGTCAACTGGAGAGAGGGCTGACAGCAGGCTTTAACAAGTACAACTAATTTAAGAGAATGAGGTGAAACAAGCAGGTTATTCTTCTGTATCCAGTCAGAACCTGACTAATTGAGAAAAAAAACACAAAACCAAAAAACTAAAAACCCCAAAAAAAAAAAAAAAAAATAAAAAAAAACTAAAAACCCAACTCCCAAATTTGGAATGTATGAAATGGATGGAAGGAATGAGGAAAAAAGATGCGAACGTTGTTGAATTAGCGAACGATATTGCATGCAATAAATTTAACATATAAAGGGGAATAGAATGATTGAATAGGAATGTATCACTGTTCCTTAAGATCTCCCTAATGGGGTATGTAACATTGGTTGGGCTGAAAATTGCCCGAATGCTATTTTATTAGGCCCTTAACTACCCTGTGAATATGGCTCTATTTGGAACAAGAGCTTTTCTTCCAAATATGGTATGCTAATGAATATTCAGAATGAGCTACGCGCTGATTGGTTTGAGCAAACTACATAGAAACATATGGGAGACTCGGCAGCAGGCCTCATATTTCAGACACTGCAAAGTTATACATTGTTTGTCGGGCTATTTCGTTATTAAATTCACTTCTGAGACTTTTTTAAGCGAGAAATCAACTATATAAAGCTCAAATATGGGCCGTTTTACGAAAATTGATGGCTAATTGCAAATTTGGTAAGACTGTGTGTCGGAGTTCAGCCGCCGGTGCTACCTCGCCGCCCGCCCTGCCTTCCTTCACAGACCCCGGCCTGCTATGAGGTACTTGGAGCTCCGTCACGGCTGGCAGCCCACAGCAGGGATTACCAACACCGCTGCCCTGACAGAGCTCCAGGGCCTTCAACTCCCCTCTTCCTGCTAGCTAAATGGCCTGTTGTGTGAGAGTGAGAGCGCCGTCAGCGAGCTTGTTACACCAGCAATCTCGTAACACATGTTACACACATGTCACGCCACTTATACAAAATCTAACTAAAGGTCTTATAAAGCTAACAACGGTGTCCGATTTCAAGTTAATGAATATTTGTGAAGACAAAGTGTTTCGTTAGCTGCGATTGTCCCTTCAATCCTAGCTATGTGTAGCTGCAAACCACGGATAGTTAGCTTCCTTTTCGCCTTAATTCGAGTATATTTACAGTTTGAATTTCGTCACGCCACTTACACAACATCTAACTATATGTCTTATAAAGCTAACAACGGTGTCTGATTTCAAGTTAATTAATATTTGTGAAGACTAGGTGTTTCGTTAGCTGTGACTGTCCCTTCAATCCTAGCTACAAATCACGGATAGTTAGCTTCCTTTTCGCCTTAATTCAAGTATATTTACAGTTTGAATTTCGTCACGCCACTTACACAACATCTAACTAAATGTCTTATAAAGCTAACAACGGTGTCTGATTTCAAGTTAATTAATTTTTGTGAATTCCAGAGGAATTCTAAGAGGAGGCTAGCTACCTCTATCAATGAGACTCACCGGCAAGCGGCGTTTATTTCCCCAATCGTTTGTTTAAATAACTCAACACATAATTACACACATTAAAATAGTAACTGGAACCTGTGGTAAGAGAATGCTGGCGTACGAAGCTCGCTGACCCCGCTTTCACTCACATACACCGGGCATTTAGCTAGCAGGAAGAGGGGAGTTGGAGGCCCTGGAGCTCTGTCAGAGCAGCGGCGTTTCGTAGTCCATTAGCCCAAAACGGTGACTTTGCGCGGGTATGGAGTGCTGTGGGCTGCCAGTTGTGACGGAGCTCCATCTACCTCACAGCAGGCCGGGGTCTGTGAAGGAAGGCAGGCCGGGCGGCGAGGCAGCTACACAGGCAGCACCAGCCTCTGTACTCCGACACACAGTCGGACAAAATTTGCAATTAGACATCAATTTTCGTAAAACGGCCCGTATTTGACCTCTGCACAGTTGATTTCTCCCATAAAAAAGTCTCAGAAGTGAATTTAATGGTAAAATAGCATATGAACAATGTTTACAATTTCTGAGATCTGCACGACCTAGATTCAGAAGACTAACTGATCTCAGGTCAGTTGTGTAGCCTATGCAAATGTTGGAGCGTGACAAACACAGACTAGAGCCAAATGAGGAGGAGCCGCAATAGTTGACGTCAACTATGAGGCTTGTTGAGATTCGCCCGTTTTCAGAGGCAGTTTCAAATAGTGAGATTTGCAAAGAAAAGAGGTGTCAATGGGATTTAGAGGTTCTATGTATGTCCTAGTTACCCACTAAACTGTCATTATTCAACTATGACAAGGTAAAATCAGTTTTGCATTCTATCACCCCTTTAAAGTATACTCAGTTCTGCATTTCTGCTACTTTCAGTATTCTGCTAAAATACAACAAATTGCTTGTTGAATTTAAAACTAACGAAAGGAAATCATTTTCTTTTATTGAACAAATTGAACACTGAATTGAATATAAAAGGCAACACTAAAAAAAGTGACAATTTCTGTTTGAAATGCAGTTTGTCTTGCACAGAAAATCTCTGAGTGTCTATCGCGATATGTCGCAGCTTGTTGCGATGTGTATATTGCGCCAGTTGATATTGCGATGACGATAAAAAAACGATATATTGTGCAACCCTAGTATTGATATCTAATAATCATGAGGCAACAACAACTCGGTGAGGACAAAATCTGTGGAAAAAACACATCTGTGGTTTGCAGGGCTGAGGGCAGTCATAAACACTCTGTTTCTTTAGTTCTTGACTGAATGAGGAAATGTAAAAAGAACCTTATTAAATATTGACAAAGTGGTTTTAAAACCGTTTCTCCCGAAAAAAAATCTTTTCATGCTGTCCCCACAAAACAATAGTGCCTGAAATAAAAATAATAAACTCCAGCAGTAATCTTTTGGTGACATGTTTTTTTGGAAGCTATTTCTGTTTTCATATGTAGGATCACAGAAACATTTCCCATAACATAAATATTACATTATGTTGTTGGTGGCACTCATGCCTTTCCCTACTGCGATGAAACATAACATTGTTTTAGGCACTAGTTTTCAGAGACTCTTTGAGAAAAAACAAGAAGAAAAAAACAATGGATTGAGTTGTTGCACTCCAACAAGCTTTAATTTTTGAATCAAAATATGAAATAATAAGTGGATTTGCTTTGCACTTTAGACACTGTAGCCTCACTAAATTACACTAGTGTGCAAAAGCACAAATGTTTGTAATCCTACTTTACTACAGTGTCCTGCTGTCTGCACAGGATATCAACTTTGTACTCACACTATGATCACATGGCACTTTTAAAAGGGCCAGCACATCTCAGATTAAATGCTGCAGATACCCATCTGTGTTTACATGGCTTTACATATTGAACTAACTTTTTTGTGTATTTAAATTTGTGCACTGGTTACAGAATGTGTAGTCAAAGTGAAACAAGCATAGAATACATAAGAGAAATTAGTGCAATCAAGTGCAACCATCTGCACCAGCTAAAGACAATAAAACAGTGGAGAAAATTACTGCACAGTGCAAGCGCAACACACAGTCATCCTTGACACCCAGATTTCCCTGTTGTGTTATTTAACCTGTACAGTCTTGGCGGTTAAAGTAATGTCTGTTGGCTGCTAACTCTGCCACATACAGTAGTGCACTGTTGACTGTGAAATCATTGACTAAGTGGAGAGATCATCCGACCTCTGCAGAGTCCTCTGGGCTTCTATGTTGCAGTGAAATCAGCCTCTCTTATTGTGTTCAAACTCATGCTGTGGATCTATAAAAACACATTGAGGTTATTGATTATAGTCTGATAACCTGATTCTACCTAAAACACCTGTATCAAATTATATTAAATATTTGATGGAGATATGCAGCAGTACAATCCCAGGTTGTTGTTGTTGTTGTTTATTTGGAATAAATGTAGTATATAGTAGAGTATGGTTTTGGCTGGACTGATAAAGTGAACAGAGGCTCACAGGAGCCCGAACAGCCCCCAGCAAGTTATCGAGTTGGCAGGCAGTGCTTGCTTTCTGATGCCAGGATATTTTTTGTAAAGATACTTTTTTTGAACAACTGGCTGCATGTCTGAGTCAATTATTATAGTATGTCAGATCCCCATCCAGAGAAAGAAATTATCATTTGGTACATTGGTGAAATTAAACCAAAATGCAAAATCAATTAGAATGTTATTTTGCTTTTGAATGAGATTACACATTGGCACATTGCCTCTGTTGTCAGAGACACCAGATGAAGCCAGGTACCTGCGCAGTGAGCACAGTTGCGCCATAAAAGAAATGAAGACAAAAAAAATTATAATTGATTAAGATATTGCAGAGTTGCCAATCATACCTGGGAGACTACAGTTAGTAATGCAATTGGCTTTTACTCAGGGAATATGGCAGGTTAGTGACCATAGAGAAGCTCCACACTGGGCTTTGATTTGTGTCATTCACTGCCCAGCAATGCTCTATCGCCTGCACTTGCTTAACAATAACATCTAATTAGCTGGACATTTTACATGTGGGCTTGCAGCACATTTCTACCTTTTTTTGTTTGTTTTTCTTCCACACTGTGCTACATTGTCTGATACAACACCGAGGTGACTCATTTCCTTGTGACTTTGTGAGAAAGCCATCCAGTACAGAACTGTTGTGGTTACTGTTATTTACACATACACTAATCTATATGATAATTTCAGATTGCATCTATGTGCCTTTCAGGTAAATAGGAGAATACTGTAATGATTGACATTTGTACTAATCTGATTCACGTTGGCTGTACAATGCCTGTATTTATCACCTGCCATGTTGTCTAAATTGGGGAATCAAGTTTAGCATGTGCAGAAAACAGTGTTTATAATTTTTTGAATCATTGCACATTTAATATTGCATTTAGAATACATGTAAATTTAATGTTTTGTAACTGGTAATTGTTGTCTGTATCGCAGGGATAAGTGCTTTTAAAGACAGTGGGTGGGAGATTGTTAAAGATAATATAAAAATAATTTTAATTATTGCAAACTCCACCTTCTGTTGTATAAGACAGATCTCCAGTTGCAGTGGCTGAACTGGCATTTCCATTCAGCGCTGCATTGAAAAGCCTGTGAGAATAGTGAGAATAAAGTATTGATTTGAAAATAGTGCAGTCCTGCAGTACTTGACATCTTTAACTGATTGACTAAGGTGGCAGTTTTTTCCCTGAAATTTCACATGCTATTATATTGACACTGTGTGAAGGCTCATTAGGCAACAGGGAGAGAAGACTCAGTGTTGCATCAGAGCACAATTCTCTCTCAGATGGCAGAAAGTGATATTATTAAGAAACAGAACAAGGGCATACAAGTCACAACATAAATTAAGACAGCTTCCCTGCATGGTTCCACTTACAGTCCCTGGATTTGCATAGTGAGAATCAAACCTAAATGTTTTTAGCGAGCTGAAGAGCTCTTTTATCGACAGGCTTGTTATGCTCATGTGCTCTTCAGGGAGATTCAGCAAGTCATTTGTACCGTTCCTGCTGCGGTGAAGTTTTTAAATGAACATTGTCGCTGACTACTACTGTTACTGCTGCTACTGTTGATAATGACGATGATGATCTGGTGTTGATGACTAGGATGGTGGTTATGCTGAGGATTGTGGTAATGTTGGTGTCTATGAATATGTTGATGTCATATACTACTATGGTTGGGGATTTCTCGATCAGGTTTTTTTGCCCCCCCATCCGATTAAAAAAATAAAAAAATTGAATATCTGCCAATACCGAGTCCCGATCTGATACTTGTAGTTGCTCAGATAATAGAGCTTCACACCGTTTTTGTTTACAAAAACAACTAGGCCTAAGTAAACAAAATAACTAAAATATGTCTTAAGCTTAATACATTTAACTTAGTGCAGCAAGTGAGTCTTTTCTCTCAACACCAAAATATTTCTCTTTAGGATCCCAGCAAACCCCCAACCAAAACATAAACAGTCTCAAGTTCCCCGCTGGACAACGAAAACTAAACATAGTGATGCCTCTTGCACTTAATGGTCAATCTTTGATTTTCTTCTTGTGTTTACCGATGTCGGCTCCAGGGAATAACAGCCTAAAAGCGCGATTTTCTTGTCACGGAAATCACGGAAGAAGAGTGGAGAATTAATAATAATAACATTAATAATACATTTTATTTATGGGCACATTTCATTGCACTCAGGGACACGTTACAGTTAAAACAAGCAAAAATACAATTTTAAAGGCAAATATAGTTAAAGCAAACACATTTAAAATTGTAGTAATCAACTTCTGTAAAAAAAGGGTGACTAAAGACTGACTTTTTTACTTGTTGCCAACGGCTGGCAAGCTACGAGACATTCTCAGGACAGACACTGGTGAGTGGCACGCGCCATGTTGGTTTGAAAGTCCCGGCATCCAGGCAGTCTGGCGGTGCGTTTGTGGTGCAGGGCGTGTGTGATTTAAGGCAGTGATCACTACAAGCTGATGTACGTGATCGGAGTAAGGTAAACGGGTGAATGCCGATCCCCGAAAAAAAAGCCCAAATCGATCCCTAACAACAGTTAGTACACTATTACTGTGCTGTGCTCTCCCCTTATTTTGTATTGCCTTGATATGTGTATGTCTTCTCTATTGTCTCACCTGTTGTCTGTCCTATATATATGTATAGTGGCATTCTTTAATAAAGTATTTTGTATCATATCGTAAACCTTCTGTGTGTCTATGCCTGCTGTGCATTTGCATTGCCGCTCCAACTGATAACACCCACCAGTCTTCAACATTAAATTCCCAGTACTGAGTCACTCATTAATTATACATGAGTCACGTTTGTGCCGTCTGAATGGAACATCTTTCTTGGCTCGTTAATTCATTAAAGCTAATGCACAGCTCTGCAGACACCAGCGCTGCTCGGCGGTTTGTGCATGGTAATTCTTCACTTTGTTTATTCAACAGTGAAACGAATGATTAATAAGTCTTGTTTTGTTTTTTAACTTTGGTTCGGTTGTAATGACCTAATTTTTACATTGTGTGACAGTGTGAAGCCTAAGCAAACCAACAAAGAGAGAGAGAGACACACAGACTGCGGATACATCTAGGTTGTCTTTGTTTTCAAAACTTCATTTTATCTCAAAGCACTATAGACAGCATCAGCAGATACTGTATGTGCTGGCTACAAGTGGGGAACTTGTCTACTGACTTGCTGAAAGCTGCTGTTTTTGAAGTCTATGTTGTTGTTTTTTTAATTATTGACAAAATGCAGTACACAGAGAATCAGGTAAATCATCATCAGGTGATAGCACATGAACATCAAGTGTACAAACTTATGAAGATAAAAATGAAAAACATGCAAAGCAATACAAACGATGAAATAACAGAATCATTACATAAAAACATAAATAAAAAGAGGTACATGAAAACATAAATTTACAATTAGTCAGAGGTTTCAGGGGAAAACAAGCTCTACAGTTTCCACAATTGTAATACTTTTTTGTTATCCAACAATCTAATAAAAGTCTATGAGAAAAGGTACACAATTAGGAGAAGAATTAGAACATTTCTTGTGACTATAAAATTTGGCATACAGAATGATGAAATTAATTAGATACTCAAGAGCACCATTTACTGAATTATCGTAGAAACAGATGATATCTTTAAGGTTAAAGGTGTAGACAAAGTTGATGGGTTCAAAAAAGTAAGACTCCAAATCTGTCCACAATCTTTCGATATTTCACAGTCAAAAAAAAGGTGAGATACTGTTTCAGTATTCAAATTTTGCAACAAGGTGATTAGTAGGGTATATGTTATGTAACATTTTGAGGTGTACTTCCTTAGCTTTGTTAGAAACACAGTACTTACACAGTAGAAGCCAAGCCCTTCTCCAATTTATGTTCTCAATTTTAGATCTCCACAAAAACGTACCCCTTGGCACAACTGTATTCTTTCTCTGAAAAATTCGGCAAATATGCTTATTGTTACACTTTACGTGCGTTAGTTCAATTCCATCCAATGATAGTAAAGGCTGTGATACATCGTGCGCACCATAACTTAAGTAATTTTTTATAAGTCTTTTGAATTCAGTGTTATATTCAGCACACCTTACTCAGTGATGAAATAATCAGGGGGTGTTGTCAGTCGCTGTAGCCTTTTAGACTAGAAGCTCTACAACACCAGTAGGGGGAGGCCAGTCATGCATAGGTTTGACGCTGATCGAGTTTGATTGCTCTTTGAAAATGTTGTTACTCATTGTGCGTTAGTGTGCTATTTTGGAGGGTTTATTTTCCCTCATGTTTATTTTTTTTTTGTCCAGAACACTTTGTGCTCCAGCGCCTGTGAAGCGCCGGTAAGAAGTGATGACTGGGCCATGACAAGGCTTTCCATTAGCCTTCCATTTGAACCATGGCTACACTACACATCAGTGTGCAACGCACATGCTGCCATGCTCAAATTTAATCAATCTAGTTCATGAAACTCTGAGGATGTGCTGTACTGTATGTATATATGGGTTGGTTCATTTTGTACTGTGTTGTTTGTTTTGTGTGAAACATGTTTCCATTTGAAGGTAGCATCCCATTCTGCCTTCAGGGTTTAACCCCACTTATTATATTCCGTTTTTAAGTTTCTCAAAGTCCTCAGTTTGTAGTTTACATCCACAACCTAATAATGGGATTGACTGGATCTGCAGAAGGTGCTATATGGGAAAAAGTTTTTTTATATTTTAAAAGCTATTGAAAAGGAAGACCATCACAGTGAAACATAGTTGGTTTCCTTGCACTCAATGGGATACATGTATACGCTGTACACTCTTTGCCGTGGTAACAGTGCTGAGGTACAGTACCTGTTGTCATATAAATGCTATATTTTTTACTACTCCATGGCCATAATCACATTGAAGATTTTTCAGCAACCTTATTCATAATTCCAAATATATTATAGACTTTTTGTATTACTATATGTGAGGGGTGTCAATGACTATTCCAAATGTGAATATATATTCCAATTGTAAAAACAACGACAGACATTTGAATATGAAAATTATTTATTCGATTGTGAAAATGAAATAAAAAAGCAGCACTACCACGGCTGTCTGCCTCGTGCGTTTCTATCATGCGGCGAAACCGGAAGGAAACAAACATCCGAGGATAAAGAAGAGGAGTGATTTACACAAAGACAACACAAAATGTCTAAGTGGAGAGACCACAAGACTCAGGAACTTCTGTCAGTAAGAGCCGACGGCATAATTGTCAGACAAATTCAAGGAACGGCAAGAGACTTTTTTATTTGTTTATTTAGTACTGTTTAGGAATGTAGATCTTTTAAAATACAGGTTTATGTTGAAAGATATAGTAGTTATGTCTCCCGTTGAATTGGTTTGCCCTCTTGTAGACATAATGCGCAAAAATAGATATTTGAATATATTCAAAATCCTTTAGAGGGAATATCCAAATGTCCTTATATACTGTAGCTAGAGTTGAAGCATCTGTTCATTAGATCATTAAGTGACCTTTACATGTTTAATTTGGTTTTGAGGATGAGCCTGGATGACAAACGAACAAAACCAACAATAAATTGATCTTAACAATTTTCTGTGTAGGCAGAGCCTGATGTACTGTATTGTATAATTTCTGACAATATAAACATACAGGGGGTGTCCAAGAGGCACCGGTGCCTTAACAACCGTTATCTACTGGACCAAATAGCAACGCGGATTTCGGTGCCTTATTTCGGTGCTACTTAAATGCCTGCGCTTCTCTCTGATATTCCGAAAACGGACCCTAAGAGGGAACTGAAACATCACCGCACGGTACGCTAGTTAACACTACAGTTGGCAGCAGGTAACGTTAGCCTACCGTTAGCTAGCAGCTGGAGTAAACACGGTTAAAATGCTGACAGCTAAACGGTGTAAAAGTGTGTCTGTATTTCACTGGAGAGGATTCCAACAACAGTCTATAGCTGCCATTGTCTGAAAAACAACACATATGTTGCGTTCACTTGAAATTCGCCTCGCCAGCCTTGTGCTGCATTTAAAGTTGTGGTAAAATACCCTTTTCCCATCCAGTGGTTGTTTTTGTCGTTTAACAGGAATTTACTGGTGAAATAAGTTATTGTTATAAGTTATTGTTATTACATTTTTAATAAATCATTTAATTTTGACCCTGTGGCCTTAGCAATAAACAAGCCGGCTGTCGTTTTGGGCTCCTTTTTTATTTTTTTAGATCAACTATCATATATACAGTATGTGTGTGTGTGTGTATATATATATATATATATATATATATATATATATAGGGGGTGGAGATGATGTGTCACCTTTTTCAGCCCTTTTCAGGTATGTATAAAAGACTAATGCCAGCTTCTCCTTTTAAGTGCTTCAGTGTATATTTTAAATGAGGCCTAAGACATTAATGAATATGTAGTTCCAGTTGAGGTATGTTATAAATTTAAGTTTTATCAAAAATTGCTAATGTAACATGTTATGTTATGTTCTTTTTAGAGAAACTCTGTCTTGAACGTGGAGCTGCTCAGCTCACCACAGCAAGTCACTGTCAACTCACACAGTTTTGCTGATAAATCCCACTGCTCCCATTTATCTTAAGTCTGGATACAAGCCTCTATAGATAACTCCCAAGCTGATTTTGTGTTTACAACTTGTAATCCTGTGAACACTAAGTACCTGTCGGTTGATATGGACTGAGTAAATCTTTCACAGAGACGTAGTACATGAATGCATTGCAGGAGTATTCTACAGTTTGTGGAGAAAGTTGACTCCAATGAATATATATTTTTTATACCTACTTATTTATACACAGGTACTTACTTATGGGAGGACTGGAGCCTTTCCCTGCATTAATTGGGTGGATGACAGAATAACATTGTAAAAAAAAAATTAATGGCCTTGAATCAGTAAGGAAGTTATTTACAGGTCAGAACAGTTGATCATCATAAATTGCCCTTTCCATGCATTTTATTTTTATTATTTACCCTTTATTTTTATCAGGATAGTCTCTTGAGAGGAGGCCAAAATGGCAACACAATGGATTATACAGTACAACATAACAAAGAAACATAAAAACTGTAGCAAAAGGAAACAAGGACAACATACAATAGCATGTTAACAAATGATGAGTGAATGAATGAATTAGAGATGCACCGATTGCAATATTTTTTTTATGATGGACCCACACAACAAACAAATCTAACAAAATACACCTTAAAGCTAAATTGTGTAAGAATTTCTCCTATCTAGCGGTGAAATTGTATATCACAACCAAATGAATATTACTTTCTAGCCCCTCCCATTACCATCGCGTTGTAAGTCCTACGGTGGGTCAAACCCGAAATTAGCTCTTAGTATCTCCATTGTTTACACACAGCTGTTCTAGCCACTCCAATATTAACTTTAGTCTTGTTGGTTTGCCTGTAGCGTTGTCGTTTTAATTCTCTTTTTTGCTTCCCTGGCGAGTAATCTCCCCCTGGCATTCGTCACGGTGCGGAGTGCCACTGAGTGTAAAAGGGCGAAATGCGGAGGTATGTCGCTCTTTGGCTAATGTATTTTAAAGATGGAGGTGCAACATGTCGGCCGTCATTTGAGCGACTCGCTCATATGTATTCTGAATGATTCTAAATGGCAGATTCTACACTTACAATAATACCTTGATTAGTTGGTGGAAGTAATTACACATGAATGAGCCCATATTTGCTCTGAATCACCTCAAAAAATTACACAATGTAGGTTTAAAGTCATATTTTAAACATGAAAGTCCTCTTTGAGAAACATAATTATACAAAGTGAACAGGGAAGGTACTCGTAAAAGTGAAGCAAAAATGGAGGAAAAACCTGGAACCTGTGACTCTACAACCACTAAACCACAGTGCTGCCCAGTTAATAAACATTGAAAAAGCACGATCAGGCACAGAGCTGTGGTTAAAGGCCAAGACTATACCATTGATTACTAGGACAAAAGCAGTTAATGCCGTGATACACCAGCACTCACACATGCAGTTTCAGTCACAATACAACCCCCACTTCCTATGGACGCCCCCCCAATAATTTACTGCCAAAGATAAAGCCAGACAGTTGTATACTGTACAATATATTTGCCCTGCCCCGAGTCCAAGTCCCTATAAATCTGAAGCAGGGAGATGATCCATGGTTAATACATTTCATGTACTATACCAATCAGCATAAAACTCCATAGATCTAATGAAAATGCAGTCCACAAGGGAAACTCAAACGTGGTAATACACTAGAATGAAATTGAACTTTCACTAAATGGATGAGCTGCTGAATGCTGCCATGTGAGCAAATCCATGGGGGTGCCTCGCAAATCACCGGAAAAAAAGAGATATGATACGATGAGACTGATAGTGACTGTCTGCAAGTTAATGTACAGTAGGCGAACAGATCCTGTCCCAACTTTGCAAAGTCTAATCTAAAACTCAGAAACACTTTCCAGCTACTCCTGTGACATTTCTTTCTCCTAAAAACAGAAATCTATAAAGGCATAGCTAATTAGTTAGTAACCGTTCCTACCTGCATCTTGACACAGCAAGAAAATTAAACCATCTTTTAGAATCAACAGGCGGTCCGCTGTAAAACTATATCCTGCCAGTGTGTGACTGAAAAATACTCTTTGAAAATGAATGGGCATCGAGTGTCTTCTCAGTGGGTGTCAACCTTTCAATTCTTTCACAGGGAGAGAAATTGTGCATTTAGAGAAGATTTACTGTAGTTCCTTCATGCCTGCCACTTTGAAGAAGGCTTGTCATGGAGGCAGACACTTGAGAGGGAAGATGCTTTCTTTTTGGGATGCAAATTAGATTTTTTGTTGTTTTGTTTGTCTACATATTGAAATTACAAAAGAATGAGGCTTTACTCTATAAATATTGGTGAAAATCATCTCATGCAAATCGTGTTGTGTGCAATGGGTTCTTGGATTCTCTATTCTCTGCCTGTAAATGTGGTACTTTATCTTGCAAGTTCTACATAATGTCATCTATGTCTTGAAACAGTTAGCATAATAACCAATTAGTTAATTATCTAAAAGTTAATTGGTAACAATTTAACAAATGTCTTGTTTTAAATTTTTCAAGCAAAAATGAGAAAAATTCACCAGTTTTAACCTCTCAATTGTGGACATTTGCTGCATTTCTTTTACTTTTGTGGTAGGAAACTGAATACTTTTACATGTAGCACTATTTTTCAAGGGAAAAAGCAACATAAAGTATGAAGTCATCTTGGGCTCTAGATTGTGATGGAAGTGGAAATAATTATTAGCTGCAGTGCTAATGTTGTATCTAATTTACCTTGATTTATCAGTCAGTTGTGGTCAGGTATAGGTAGGGGTGCAACAATTATAGATTTTGTTGGTACGATTATAGTTTGAAGAATAATCACGGTTTCACGATAATCACGATTATTATGCATTAATTAATGCACTACTAATGTATGAAATCACATGAACACACAAGATGTGTTGTTTATTGCTGCCTTTTGAAACAGAAATAACACAGTAAAAGTTTAAAATGTTTTGAAAATGATTATATGGTCAAATATCAACCTTTTTATTTAAATTAATCTGAAAAGATTAGAAACTAGAGGTGAATCAGTCACACCACAAACAAAGACAGTGCTGTGCTTCTTAAGAAGAAGTTGCCCCTTTTTGGGCTAGAAACGGCCCTGCTAGCTGGTGTGTCTAAACGTTGGAGGAGCTGCTAGACAATATGTACCTGTCACATGTGATGGAGAGATCTCTTTGCAGCTTTGTGTCCCATAGGGGATGAAGAGAAGTAAGTAAGCAACGTTAAGTGGTAACAAACACTTAACAACAACGTTAAACAAAAAAGTCGCTAGCAAGC
Source organism: Perca fluviatilis (assembly GCF_010015445.1). NCBI lineage: Eukaryota > Metazoa > Chordata > Actinopteri > Perciformes > Percidae > Perca > Perca fluviatilis. Next base: position 20,798,850 of record NC_053126.1, on the reverse strand, counting down.
TTAGCAACTTGGGTTGAATTCCCCATTGAAGCTGCAGCTGTCCTGAGGTCAGGGGCTGGCTCTGCGTTGTCCTGTTTGCTTTCTTGATGTAACGCTAAAAGAAATGCAGCAGTAAGTTATCCCACCACAGGACGCCGTTGTACATCACTCTGACAGTCAATACTCGCGGTGACCGCCGTCTGTTTTCATGTGTGTAACGCACGCAAGCGTTTATGTTGTAAGGAGGTAAAATAAAAACAGCACACACTGCTACACATAATGTGCAATCAGTTAACACACGGTGTAGCGGAGCTTTTACAAATTATTAACCGTGATATTTTAACGCGTGGTTAATAGTGAAATTGGTTAATCGCTGCATCCCTAGTTATAGAGGATTTAATTACCTTTTAAGCCATAGCTGTACTAGTTACTAACATGCTACAACATGAGCTGAATCCCCTTGATCACTAAGCCTTACCTGAACCCCAATGAACTCAACTATGTGTCCATGGTCACCCGTTGAAGCTTGGCGAACAATGGAAAATTATGTCTAATGACAATCTGTGACCATGACAATAACAAGAGACGACAGTTGGTGACCATTTTGTCTGTAATACATAGTTTATATATGTGCTATAGTCATGAAAGAAACAAGTGATTTAAACATAATCTAAAACTTTGTTCAACGGTCCACATAGTAGCTTTGTCTAGAGCTTTCAAACACACCTCACAATTATAACTAGAATGTATTCATTCACTTTTGAGAAAAGAAACATCTTTCAATCACCAGTTGGTAAAAATAAGAAAAGTTTTCAAATTCAGACAGTTGTTATAGCTCCGGCATCAGGAATTTTTTTTTGCCAGTCAAATAAATCATAATGGTAGTGTTGAAAGTATTTTAATTAATTTATTTTCACTGTTTATACATTCTAATTTATAATCACCAAGAGGCCTATGTTATTTTAATTGGATCTATTTTTCCATCAAATTTTTTGGTGGAAATGTTGGCATTGTACCCTCTTATGATTTAATTAGCCCCCTAATCAAAGCTACATTAGATATTGTATCTTTACATTTTTCAGAAGAACATCAGCCTCTTGGAGAATGGGGTTTGGCATTTTGCTGAAAGCTTTTATTTGAACATTGCAATGTATAAGCTCCCTGGACTTGTGGGTGAACATTTTTAATGAAATCAAATTAAATTAATTAGGCTGTCCGTGGTGAAATGAGGAAAGGGTGAGGAGGCTGGAAGATTAAACATTATATCTCGTATGTCTTTCTGGGGTCAGGGCTGAGGAGAAATAGTTTACTCCCTGCTTCCTCTGCAGTACTGTATAAGTGAGCTGAGGTCTACCCTGACAGCTCTACATAATGAGGGCGAGCGGGGGTGTTTACTTGACTCCCGCCCCAAGGCTTTCATCTACTGTCAGGTCAGTGGCCATCATGTTAGCCAGCGCGAATACCCAAACCATGGCACTGTGTTGCGTTAGCTGGATTTTTTTCTTACCAGATGTCAAATCTACTGCACAGCACACATGTATGCCCAGTCTGTTACTTTACAAGGGTTCCTTCACTGCTGCAGTGCAGGATATCAATCATACTACACAGCTGACTAAATCTATATACAAATGGACAGAGAATGAATTGTTAAAGATCCAGAATCAAGTAATTTATGTAATTTATCCATGATTTAGGCTTGATTTTTGATTCAATGAGGCATAACCAGAGCAGAACATCAGTCTATTTCTCCTTCATCCTCCTTTTTTCTCCCAATTCACCCTCCTTACATTTCTGTGGAAAAATTTTTGAAAAATGTAAATTTAAAAAATTTTTTTTTTGTTTTTTTAAAAAAAAAAAAAAAAAAATAAAAAAAAATTAAAAAAAAAAAAAAAAAAATATGTTGTTGGGGGGGTGGACTAATCTGGCTCCCTTCCATTTCTCACAGGCCACAGAAGCTCTTCATTCGAAAAATATTTTTTTATTTTGATAGGTCTATGTGCAGTGAATGGCTGATCACATCAGAATATGTGTTTGTTCAGGGCAGACAGATGGCATTGTGTAATTTAGTCAAGTGATTTCAAGTTAAACAAAGACCACCACTGAGAATATTTGCACTGAGGAACTGTTTAAAATATTCCATTAGAAAATAAATATGCAAGGATATGCAGAGGACTTATTGAACGTTTAAACACGGACATATGTGCTGTGTTCCAGTCAGATGGCTTGCGCATAAAGTGCTTTCTTTTACACAGGTGGCCGTGCTATGGTCACGCTTCCATATGTTTCCTTTCAATCAATCCACAAGGATGGAATAGGTGGATGACCTGTTTGTCAGACAAAACGACTATAGATCGGTTAATATTGCAGGCATGTAAACAGCTGCAGCCATAGTCCTCGGCCTGCCTTTTTTACCCTTGGTCTAACATTGGTTGAGTTAGCGCTATCAGCCGAATGGCTTAGTGCAGGCGCTAATGGAACCAAAGGTGTATCTCGTTACCCCACTAATTTTGCCCAGAATAGTACCAAACTTCTACATTAGTACAAATAGGTTCTGTACTCATAAAACGAGGCATTAGACAGTTTGTAAGTACACCAGGAGTTTATTTAAATAGCACTTGCCTGATGGCTTAATCAAACACCACCATTGTGTCAGTTTGAACCCTGTAAATGTACCGGGTATTTATTTCAAATACAGAATTGTAGTAACATAGTACTTATTGCTGGTAGATTACAATTTTCCTGGGATCAATGTCGAAATGTCTCGCAGCTTTTTCTTCTGAGTTTTACTCTGCATACTTTAAAACTCTTTTCGTTTTCGATAAGTTGTTGAAGAGTCCGTCACTAGCACCAGAGCCCGTCATTCTCTGCTAGCACTAAATACAACCTGTGTTACATCCAATATAGCTACTGCCATCTATTGGCACCTGTACGTTACTACAAACTACACTTTCGTAACACATACAGCCGCATTGACATACCGGTAGAACAATAATACTTTACATGAGTACCATGATCCAGAAAAACAAAGTGTGGAAAAAAGCATGAATATATTGTTGAATCTGTTAAATTACATTGGTAGAAATGTACATTACGATGAACTTGAATTTAATTTTTACTTAATATTATATGAAAGGCACTTAGGAGTTTAACCACACTCATTTTTCCCTGGCCTTAATTGTCAGTGTTGACCACGCCTCCAGCCACTATCAGAGGCCCGGCCTTTAATTGACTACCAGTTTTTATTTGAGGAATTACTGGTAGCAATAAAAACTGTCTTAGTCCCTCTCTTTAATAGATCTATGAATTCACAGGTGTGTGTGTGTGTGTGTGTGTGTGTGTGTGTGTGTGTGTGTGTGTGTGTGTGTGTGTGTGTGAGAATCTAATCTGCTTTATTAGGACAGTGTGGGTGTGGTTTAATTTAAGATTTTATGCGACTAGGCAACATAAGAAAACCACTCCACAACTATAATCCAATTTTAATTAAAATGTTGCCAAATCCTGATTGGTTTAGGAAGGTAAGTAATAGCCCCTTTTTCCAGCTGAGACCCACACATTCCAAACCAGTGAGAAAAGCTCAGACAAAAACACAGCTACAGAACAGAAACTTCTTATATGAATAACTAAAACTATTCTAACTATTGCAGAAGATGGGTTCATGTACTGTGGTAGCCCTTTGCTCATAGTAAGAAGCTGAGACAAGTTTCCAGGGTAACTCTACATCCAGCCAACATTTTTAAGTATATATCTAGTCCTCGAAAATGATACAACAATGTAATTTCCAGGGAAAACAGGTTTATATTTAGCCCAACATGATACAAGCCATCTTCACTTGACTTCACTCGGTTATTAGTGTTATGCATGTGTGGCAATGCGAGTGGCCTATGACACTCGAGGAGCTAAAAATGTCCGACAACGCCACTTGGGATAGGCCCTAGACCTTGAAAGCACACAGATTCGTTCATCAAAATCAGGGGTCAGAGACAATAAAGTAATTATACAAATATACAATTTCATTTAATATTCTTTTAAAGAGGCAATACGTTCTATTAAAAATGAATGGATAAGTAATATTAGAAAACAACAAAACACAATTCAAATCAATAAACCATCATGCATAATGACAAAACAGCAAACAAAACAAACAAAATAAGAACAAAAACCCACATGCAATATGTACAACAGTTAATATAATATATCCAGACCACTTTTTGCACTAGTATTCAGACCAGGGTTACTGGAATCCACGACAGTTTTACCGGAATCCAAAACAGTTTTTCCAGTATCCAGAACAGCTTCAGTGGGGGAGAAACGCGCCGGGGAGTACTGGCCCTTTAATTAGTCGTGGCACCATGATAGCTCCACAGCAGCATGTATAAGGCTGCAGCCCGGTCCAGCTGTGTTGTGAACACACCATTAAAACAGGACCACAATAAATTTAAAGCAAGCAGGCAGACACAGCAACTTACCAATATACAGGACACGCCGCCCTCAGACCCCAGTGGAGGCACCCACTCCGCGCACGCATGCAGCGGCCCACACTATAACAAATAAGACTGTCAAATCTTGATAACGCCCAAATGGGTCGAAACAGGGAGGCATGCAGCTTACCGAGACACCCAACGCCAGCAACACCGGTAGGCTATGCATCTACCCACACGGGGACATCCCCAGCCAAGACAGGGTCGGCTCACACCGCGGACAACCTAGGGCAGCGGCAAAAAGTGTGCAGCACGCCAGCCCCGACACGCCTCCACACCCAACAGGAGAAGACAGAAAAAGAACGAGTCTACACACAGGCTTAAATAGAGCTCCCACCTGCTCCCAATCAAAGGGGATGAGCCCCAGGTGTGCTGGTGCGCACTCTCGTGCACAGGTAAGGGGGAGGGGTAAACCTCATCCTCTCACACACGAAACATATTTCCGACTCCTGTATAGTGTTTTTCCCTAATTTATCAAACATCAAAGCAAAATAAGTAAAGCTTTTTGAAACCAAATCACATGAGACGAATGTTTAAGATTAAGTGTGTTGTGCTTCAAAACCAGTGTAAATGAGATGTATAGAAAACCGAGTGTAGAGCAGGCCATCCTCTGCTTTGAAGTGCTTTGAGGATTAGACTGGATAGTAAGTCGGCTGGTGTGAGTGGTGTCAGTGGTGACTAGATTCTGGTCTGAAGACTGGGGCGAGCATCTGCCTGCAAAAGCTTTGAAAAGGGAGCTCATGTTATTGACTTTCCCTCCAGTGGTTTATCTTGCCTTTCACTTTCTCCACAGTCACACATGAGCCCTCTTAGCTCCAAATGTACTCTAAATGCCTCGTATGAATTCCCAAAGGGTGGCAATTAAACATGTAGGAGTGCGTTTGTAGCTCATCCAGCATAAATGCAATTTCTCCATCTTGAATGGGAGTTAAAAAGTTGTGCTGAGTGCTGTTCTGTCAGCGCAGAGTGATAATGACAAACCCTCCTCCCGTCCCTCTACATCTGTCTTTGTGTTTGAACAGTATCAGAGTCCCTGAGGAGCTCCACAGGCCTGCAGCTCTGTCACTGCCTCCCCCATATTTTTGTGGGTGTGGGTGTGGGTGTGTGGAAAGGTGTTTTCCATGTTGCAGGAAACCACCGGCTGTCCCACATCCCCCACAGACCCTGTTATGTAAAAGTTTCAAGAATTAATATTTGACATGTGAGGCTTCAAAGAGAGTGTGTGTGTCTGTGTCCATTTGTGTCGATGGCATTTGTACATCTGTGTTTGTAAGTGTACAAGTGGCAAATGGGATTCCTCTTCACAATGAGTCATGACTATTTGAATCATTAGGAAGTACTTTTATTCTGGCAGAAGGTTGTGTCCATACCCTTGCCAATTAAGGGAACATAATAGACACATTCCATCTCATTCAGGCCAACCTTCTTGACTTACTGTCCTCAGCATTTCACCTTCCTTCTCCGCTCTGTCTCTGACGCAGCTGTCGAGTGTGATCTGGTGGGTGTATAAGTGGGTCTGATTGTTCTACATCAGACCTCTGGTGCTAAACCTCAAGCTGCAATCATTTCACTGGTGGGATATATTTGTTGGACATCAAGACATTCTTGACCCTCAGTGATTTTACCAGCATGGGAAATGCTTAAAAGACTATTTTGTGTGAGGTTCAAAGTTTATTGTTGACTTTGGAAACCTTTTTTGTAGCTACTGTTCTGGAGCTTTTGATCATATCATATATATCATATCATAAATCATTTGAAAGTATCACGTTTGGCTTAGAAAACAATGGAAATTTGAATCTACAATTTCATGACAACTGAATCAACTCCATGAAGACGAGGTGATGAGGTGAGATTGTTTTGTCATCACAATATTATGTGCTTACTAAACTAGGTATATGTTTTAACAGTCAACTTGGTTTTGGATGGCCTTATTTTGAAAAAGGTTTTACTCTTAGCCTGTGAAATAGATAGTTTCATTGTTTTTGTTTTTAGATGTTTTTTTATATTATGAAAGAACCTAAAAGCACTGAAGTAGTTATTCCTTTTACAATGAAAAGTAATGGTAAAATGGAACTAACATTTATTGTAAATGATTTTTGTTATTATTTAAAGAAAGACAATGAAGTCTTTTGGGAAATATCAGCCTCTGAAGGGGCATGTACGTATGTGTGTAATTAGTTTATATCTTCCACTTCCGGGATTGCTCTTTTTCCACCGGAGATTCTGCCTTATGTTATTCTTTTCAGTCAGATGTCTGTTACCTTACACTTTCATTGTGTTGGCATTCTAAACTCCAGTCGATTTATGAGGACTATGGTTAACTGCTCCTCAGATCTCTGCAAGGTAAATCCAGACAGCTTGCTAGACTATCTGTCCAATCTGAGTTTTCTGTTGCACGACTAAAACAACTTTTGAACGTACGCGTTCCACCAAAACAAGTTCCTTCCCGGGGCTATTTTGCAGTGGCAGCGGGGCTCTGTCCGGCGCTTAGCGCCGCCCACTTCGATTGTGATTGGTTCGAGGACTTGCCAATAAGACCGTGTTTTTCTCCCATCCGGGAATGTTGTATGGACTAGCCAGAACCTCCCCCACAGTGCTGTGGAGGAAGGACTGTCAATGCGAGAATAGTGTGTAATTGACAGTGAAGCTGGCAGGGCAGCAAGAATGTTACATGTAAAAAGGAAAAAAATGCCTGCATCACAGCTACACACATAAATAACAGACAGAGAGTTATCAGGTATTTTATTTTTAGCAATTACATAACATTTAATGCCTAAATGGTTTGCCGCTGTACGCCCTGGTGAACACTTCATGCTCTCCTAGATCAGAGATGTAGACAACCACCATTGTATTCACTCTGCCCCATCTGTAAGTATGACTGTTTAGTTCTTTATTTTAGGGCACAGATGGATCATTTGAAGCCTCGCCGACCTCTGCCGTATTTGTCGTGGATATATTTTGTTTAGTGTCACTGTGAATTGGTCAGTGATGTGTGAAATTAAACCTTGTTGGGTTCTGCTGCTGCCTTGTCCTGTCTTGCCCTAGTCTTTCATAGACTTTATAGGTAGTCAATAGAGGCTGGAGCTGTACAGCCAGTTTCTTGTTGCTGCCTGGTGCTTCATAATGACATATGGGAAATTGAAATATTGAGACTTTAATTACTTTGCAAGCAATCAGTGCATCATGACATTGCATAGAAGCAGAGAAAGTAGAGGATTATATGCTTCCACACAAACCTACTCACACATAATAGAGAGGCACACTGCCTATGTTGATTACAAGTCAATTTGAATGTAGGAAAGCATTATGAAGTAAAGCAATTTGCTGGCAGATATTGAAAAATGACAACAGGAAGAAGTAATTAAATCCAATCGATTGGCTGTTAGTCAAGCAGCCAACTCCAGGGATCAGAAACAATGGTGGTGAGGAAACAAGCAATAGCAGTAGCGCCGTGTTGACAAACACTCCATTTCAGGCCATGAAAGTTTGGAAGAATTTCATGTCTGTCTGCTTTATGCATCTTGTATAAACTTTTCCAAATACAGCTTATCAAAGAGGAACAGTTTATAGGCGTCTGAGTCACCACAGGTATATCAACACAACAATGGTAGTAGATTAGAAGTGCTACACCTCTACTGAGAGAAGCAACACATGTTGAAAAGTAAGCTACTGTTGGTCTGATGTACAGCAGCTATATATTTGACCGTCACCTTGATACCTCCCAAGCCGGATGGAAACGTGTGGTTTCAAGTGTGTCATTTAACCTCCACATTTTTGTGAATATGAATGGAGTATTGCCAAAATAAAAACACTATAGCACTAATGCTGGATCTGTAGCAGAGTTTCACACAGTTTTTTTTATGCCCTTGATTTTCCAGTTTAGTCATTATGACTGCAGTTCAAAACACAATCTCTGACACTGCGTCAGAGCCTCTCATGAATGCTATTGGCATCATAACGGCTGTCGAGTGGACTTTGGCATATCCCCTTCATCACTGTCATGCTCTTCAAACCACTTTTTAAATCAATTACATTATGTAGGGGCAATGTCAGTCTAGAGGCCATCACTGTTGCCAACAAAAAAATCTTCAATCACTGGGCACCATTTCAACAAGTCTAAAATATTTGTTCCGCTCACCCCTGATCAGAAACCCTTGTCCAACAAGTTCTTTATAAATATTGACCCTGTTTCTAATTTGTTGTGCGAAACACACAGTTGCATCACCTTCATCAGTAGGGGCAACTAAATGTGCTCCAAAGTGATTCATCTATCTCTCTGAGGGCCAGATCTACGTACATTTGCGAATGTAGCGTTATCAGTGCAATGGCCAACCCGCAGAAAGCGCACGCTGTGATACTTCAGTTTACGTCGTATTTACCAAACATCCAGTTCATCGGGTAATCAGCGCCTTTCTCCGCCCACTATACCTTAAATTGCGCTGTAGCAAAGCGGTACTGGTGCTATGATACGGCTGAGTGCAGACTGCGATAGTCCCACTGCTGATGCTATGACTGTTTAAAATGATCTTGATGCCAATATTTGTAATGTAGCGAGGAGTTTAACAACTTCTGAAATGGAATGTGAACGCTGAGTCGGAGATTCAATGTCATCTTTGAGTTCTTCCAGTAACTGTAATATTGCATGGCTGCTTAATCTGTAATGCTTAATGATTTTGTGTTCACTCCACTGAAAAAGTGTGATCCTTGTGGCAAAAATCTTTTCGGCTTGGCCTATCTTCGTCTTGCTCGGATTACTGCTGCCATTTCCCCAGGAGACATACGAGGAAACCCGCTTGCGGCTGGTTTACACCTGCTTTTAAGAGGCGGAGAATTTCTCCCACAGAACAGAGGTGCGCTCTTACTGGCAGTCTTTGTAAATATCGCGGAATATATAATTGGGCGCACTTACGTACGCGTATCCTCCCACCTTTTTGGGTGGAACTCCCACTTTCCCCATGACCATCTCACGAATGCATATTGAAAGCCCCACTTCTCTCTTCTAGCTCATGTGCCTGGCAATCTGCGATTTTACCCAAGTGTGCCCTGTTTGTAAATAGCCCGCATCGGTTAAGTCAGTCTTTGCGAACAATTAACGCCTGGAAACAGGCGCAAACAGCTTGATAAATCTAGCCCTGAGTGCCGTGAAGTAATTATAGCTCATATTCCCAGTAGAATTGCTTCAGTTTAGTCTGTAGGCTGTTGAGCATTAACTGCAGGCTTCAGGTCCTGCCGTAACATTTAAATACAGACTTAAAGATTCATAGTTTTTATGTTGTTTGATATAGACTTCCATGCGTATCAAGGATCAAACCTTGAAACTAAATATGCTTCAGAGTCTTGACTCCTCATTAGTCTTAGCAAGTGTTGGCTTGCTAATTGACAGGCTAATTAGAGCAGTCATTCAGTTGGCAGTTGGTTCTTTATATTAGACTAAAAATAAGCAGTGATGGAAACTCACTTTGCCATTTGTGCTTAAGGATGTTGTGTGTGCAGAAAGTGAGACTCAAAAGCTGCTGCAAAATGGGCAGACAAGGAATAAACAATGCAGACAGCAACAAACAGATAGCAGAGTTTAAACTAACATGTTTACCTGTTCTTGTCTACACACAGTTTGAGGGTGACTCACCAGGTGTAAACAATCAGCGCTAGACTGAACTATTGACTGACAGCCGTGCCTGCATCACACCAGGGGCTCTATTTACATAAATAGACTTTCACCATAGCTTGACTCTAACATATAGGTCTTACTTCATCCCATAGCTGTCTAGTTTTGGACTCTCTCTCTAAGTAATTCCCTGCGTATTCTTGGTAGTTCAAGGCTGAATTTAAACTGACTGAGAAACCGGTTCAATCTGTCCAGCTCTGTTCAGTTCAGCTGAAACATTTGTTGATTAAGTTGGAGCAACCTGCTCAATTCAGTGATGATTTAAGCATTATTAGAAAGAAACGTGCTGTTTCAAAAATGGGCTACTGTATGATTTCTAACCATATATCCCTTGCCATTGCTGTCACTGTTAGCAAACTACAAAACGGAGTCATGTTTTCCTCTGTCTGTCGGTTGTAAGCAGCTGCCATTGATTGTCATAATACAGGGTCTTTAAAACTCTTTAAAACATTCAGATTTCTCAAATAAGGCCAGAGGAGGTATTTAAAAGTTCTCTTGCCTGCTGTAGGCAGTGATATTAATGTAGTAATCAGGCAACAATGGATTGTGCTGCAGCAGGCTCTTTTTTGTGGAGTCGAGGAATACATAATCTGTCAGCATGCTGTGAGTCGTAGTTGTTGCTATGACACCATACAAAAAAGGCAGCAGCGGACATCGGGAGATGGCTAGATAGATTGTCCATCTCCGGGGCTGTCAACGCTGTGTCTTGGCAAAAAAAGCGGAGGGACCGAGCAGCACCCGCTGCGGCCGTTGGCTAACATTAATGTTAGTTAGCCAGCTAACAAAGTTATCTTGCTAATTCTACCTGACACTGGTTACAGATAACGTTACAATGAGCCAAACATGTTGTCAGTTGTCTGGTGGGAACACTGTGCTGTCCTATGCTGTGACAAGAGTGTGTATACGAAACATTATGTTGTTAAATTTTACTAATTTAGTTATCGCTCTCTGTAATTTTGACATAGGTCAACCGGAAGAAAAAGCATTGTGCGTTGGCAGAGTGCCACCTACCGTACCGGAGGTAGAGTTACTCCTATCATTCTACCCATTCTTCCCTGCTCATGTATATGGGGAGAACTGGCATAACCCGGTTACTGCTGTGCATGTAAACAAACTGATTGACAGCTTTCTGGTCCACATCCTCAGAATCAGCACCTTGGACAGATCTCTGGTTTAGTTACTTTGGAATCAGAACCTTGGACAGTTCTCTGCAGGCTGTTGGACCAACGATGTGTAGCTTAGTTTTCTGGCAGAAAGCGTGAAAAAAGAATTACACTTGACATTTACACCGGAGCACATGTTCTGTGACAGACTGACTACAAATTTTATTTTATGCTGATTTCACTTCAGATGGGAATTGCTGCTGGCACCACGATCCTCACTTTAGATAAAAACAAACATTAAAGGACAACAGAAAAGTATGATAAATGGTCATCACATTATTCAGTTATTTACTAGCTTAATTAATGGGAAGGAAACACGGTTTCTTAATTTCTGTCACTAGTTAGCGGTAGATTTATTTTATATTTTATCCGAATGTAGGAATAAGTGAAACCTCACTCTCTGTGACAACGCTCTGATTACGGTTGACTTAGTTAAGTTACTGTTGAGTGTTTAGTGTTGACTTTATACTCAAATTTATAATCCAGCCTACATTCTGCTGGTATTCAAGCTGTCTCTGAATCAGCACCTCAGACACACTCTGGCCTCTGAATTTATAGTTCATTTTTATCTGTTTACTTGCATTTTTGGCAAGTCCTGTACTTAGGCTCATCTATCTTTTACTATTTTCCTTTCATTTATTTCACTTATTGTTGCTTCTGTATACATTATTTATGGTTTGATTGCTTTGGAAGTCATATCAATTATTCCTTGTGTTGTTTCCCCTTTTTTAATACGGCCATTAAAAAGTACTAAACTATTAAAAACCTTTTGATCAATACACTTCTATCTCATTTTCATAATATGGCCACCTTCTCGTGTGTCACAGTGTTTAGAAATGTTTATATTTTATTATTTTGATAACTTTACTGTTTGGTGCCTCCTAAGGAAAGTTGATTTGTATTATTATTGATGCTGTTGATAACGTTTAGTATATCATTTGTAGTGGCATGTTTGTAAGAGTTGATTTTTAATTGCACCATAATCTCCACAGTCATTAGCTTTCTTTTGTTGTCGCTGTGCTGTCAGAGTTCTCTGTGACACATATATCAGACCACCCCCATTTAACACAGTGACTTTGACAGAATATTACTCCTATGTGCCTCACTTGCCTCGATTGCACCCCACCCACTAAATGAACACTAATTCAAACTATACACACACTCCGGAAATTAATTGGGGTTGACTTTGACCGCTTTCTGCACGGTGAATGTGTAGTTTTATCACCCATCGCCCTTTACTGACTGCTTAATGTCTCATTTTGGTCTGTGATTAAAAACCAAGATATGATCTTGGTGAAATTACACAGCATCCAAGTCTTCTATGAGGCTGAAAGTACACAGCAAAGATTTTAGGGTCGAATGGAATGATGCGATTGCAGTCCCAACCAGGCAAATAAAAAAGGAAGGCCAAACGTGTTAGCGTCATGCAAAATTATCAGTGGCATTGGTATTTTCCAAAAGAGACTCTTGTTGGTCAGGACATCATATAAAGAAACAAAGAATATGTGAATAGTTTTTAAAAAATGCGAGGAGAAAGCAAAAACACTTGGACATGCTAATCTCTCCGCTGAGGCCTGGTGTGGCCTACTAGCCCCAAAACTGTTAAACTACGCGACATAAATTACATATTGCCTTGCACGTCTGTCAAACTGTGCCATTATTTGGCTGGTATTGTTGTGTCTGATTAGGGATTAAAGTCAAGCAATCTCCAAAAAAGATCTTTTTAAGCCTTGCAGACGTGTCACCAATCCTCATGAAATGCTAATGGTAATGGAACATTAATGACAAAAAGTGCTAGTGAAAGTGGTAAGCTCACTTGATATTGACCGTAATCACCACAGCTTAACATGATGTTTAGTGTGAACACTTGAAATTGATGGCTGGAAATGAATGGCCAAATGTTGGTAAAGTTTGCTTTTTGAGAAAAGTAATAACAATATTGCATTATTATTATTATTATTATTATTATAAAGGCCAACTGTCAGACTGACTGGCAAAGCATGCATGCAGAGGGCAAAGCATGTTACTTTTTCCCCTTGTATTAGAATTAAGCAAGCATTAGTTAAAGTTTAATGTTATTCCCTTTATAAAGACCTTTTTGATTCCCTTCCTTTATTCAGTGAATTGCTCTGGCTTCTTTTTTGACAGTATTTGATTCTGTAAAGAAAATGGCATTGAAAAACCTGTAGGTGAAATATATTTATATCTATGAAAAGTACATTTTCCCATTAAAATTATTCCTTTTTGGCAGTTATTTTTATTTCAGCGTACTAGCTCTTGGCAGGCGAACAAGAACGTTAAGTTTTGACACACCCCTGACACAGACACAGTTGGACAGAGCCGGTTAGATTGCTAGCCAAGGAGGCAGCAGCGATGTCAGGGCTTAGTGAGTGTTATCTGTCCCTCAGATCAACCACAGTGACAGTCAATAAGCTCATCTCTGTCAGGACCTGCTCTCTTGTGTCTACAACTTCACACCAACACATCACTCTTCAAAAGCACAAAGAATATTAATACTCAGTCCACAATTGTCACATTATATATACAGATCCACTACTGAGTCACTACTCAGTGAACACAATACCACATTACAATCAAGCAGCAACCTCTGGGGCTGAAAAACAATAAAAAAAATTATTTTTTGCAACTTAAAGATATTTAGAGGGTCGGATATAATGGACATTGTCGTGTTTATTTTCATCTTAATACAGCTTCTTTCAGTTGTATGTAACTGTCAGGCAGGGGCGTAGCACAAGACCCTGGGCCTTATGCACAGGCAGTCCTGATGGGCCCCCATGTTCCTCAACAATGATGTTGACATGATATGTATCTACCGATGAGCTACCAAGCTACCTATGACACTGATTAGCCTATTATTGCTAATTATTAGGGATGCACCGAATATTCGGCCACCGAAAATTTTCGGCCGAAAATGGCCCAAAAGGGCATTTTCGGTTTTCAGCCGAAATACTTTTATCACCGAAACAATACGGCCGAAATGTTGTGATGATGCAAACGGAAACCGCGACCTGCACGTGTGTCAGTACCCGATCCGTTCCACCTGCAAAGCGTCTCCTAAGCAAAGAGGTTGAGACGGACCACGGAGTGAAAACAATGAAAAGTACGCTCTTAGAGTGTCAGCACACGTTTCACTGAGATCTATTCGGATCCTCTGCACTTCATCGCGACTTTACTTGATCTGCGTTATAAAGACCATTACTTGGATGCGGAAATAAAGCAGGCCGCACAAGAAATGATCCAAATGATTTTCGGTCTTGGTTTCCTCTTTTTTTGGTTTTGGCCAAGAATTTTCATTTCGGTGCATCCCTACTAATTACAGACATTATAGCCTATTAATTTAAAATTAAACATGTTTTAAATTAGGCTATTGCAATGGTGTGTTATATGCAAACAGCATTATTAGTGTAGTTTATCTATTTAGCCTTTACCTCAGATTACATGTATAACCAAATTATCATTTGAAAGTGTATGTTCTGCTCTTTCAATGGGTTGTCTCCGTCCATTTTTAGCACTAACGGTCGCAGAGATATTCAAGCAGTTTAGCACCATGGATTTCGTTTTCTAGTTTGTGCTCACCTCTCTTTGAAAAGAAGTCAGTTACCAATTGTTTCCCCTCATTTTGTTTTCTCTCCTTCTGCCTTTCCTTTCTTTTTGGTAACCTGATTTGGCTTTCTTTGAGAATTTCTACAGCAGAAGTTTGCGCTCCACAGATGCTCAACTGAACTAACGTAAACAAAATGCGTGCAGATGGACTAAGCCATTTGGCGCATCAGCAAGGGTGGGTGAGACCTTAGTCTTTTTTGTATACAAAATGTAGTCAGTCAATCAACCAAGTTATTCAGCCAATACACTAACTTTACATTTCATCTGTCATGCATTATGAAATTTAATTAGGAAATGAAAATATCCAGGTGAAATAAAATATATTCCAGACTTTTGAGAACTGAGAATATGTTCTGCATCTTTTTCCTGATAGTTTTGTATCTGTGATAAAAATGGACTGTATTTTCTATTTCTGGTTTCTTGCATTTACTGATTGAATCATACTGGAAATGATTTAAATTTGGGGCCTCAATGTGCAATTCCCTCTGCTGGATTGTTCCATACATTTGGGTGTATCACTGTGCTTTATTGGAAAAAGAGACCTCTCATTGGGTGTGAAGACAGAGAGTAACTGAGGACAACTTGACAACAAATGAATTACATTACAGTGCAAGTTTCCTTTTCTATCCCAGACTAGAATAATCAAAACAGTACTGTGGCATAATTAGATTTGGTTATGTGCATTTTAAGATCTCAAACCATTCTAGCCTGACGGCATGCTGATCCAAGTCAAACACTGCAAAAGACCGTATTGACAGAAACATGCTGCAGCAGATGTATCAAAAATGATAAAGCAATAATTTTCACCTTAGCAGCACCGTGAGCAGAGAAATGCTGAGGCGAGGTAACCCTAGTGATTTAAGTAGCCGTTGGAGGAGCCAAGCCTCTTAATGAAGAGAACAGAGGCACTCATCCATCAGCTTCAGACAATGTCACATCTCTGCAGAGGGTGAACAAACAGGGACTATTCTGCCAGCTGGATCACCTTTCAGACGAAATGTGACTGTAGATCTGCAGTGCTCACTCATTCAGTGAATACGTGTGCATGTAACTGTTTCTATGTTCTGGGTTAGCAATCTAAGCATACAGTAATATTCAAAACCCCACATTAAGTCAAAACATATTCAGTTTCGAATATTTTTTGACCACCATACTATAATGTGGAACATTCATTTTTCACTTGAATCTAGAAATAACCAAATACATGTAGACTTATGTTATATTTATAATAACTGAGCTACTGAAACCAGTATAATCTTCTAATACATTGATATCATTGAGCCTAATTTGCTTGCCTTGGATTTATCTCACAAATATTGTTCCTAAAAACTCTAATAATGATGTAGCATGCCCAGTTTTTAAGTCATAATACATGATTTTACCATTTTCCCTTTATTATATAATTACAGTTTCTCTTGCTGGGTTAATTATCCTCTTTTTGCATGTCTTTAAAAGTCTTTTACAGTCATTGCCAGGTGGTACAAGTGTCTGAAGCACTGCCTTTATACTGCACTTCCAGAGATCAGAAGTCAAACATTGTCTTAAAGGAATAGTTTGACATTTTGGGAAATATACTTATTTGCTTTCTAGCAGAGAGATACAGTAGATGAGAAGATCAATAACTCTTTCATATCCTAATGTACAATACAAGGCTGTGGCCAGTTAGCTTAGCTTAGCACAAAGACTGTAAGCAGGGGAGAATAGCAAATTGACGTATTTCCACTTTTTTGTACAGATTAAACGTGGTAATAAGTGATTTTTAGAGGTACTGATTTTGTTACCTTTTGACAGAACCAGGTTAGCCGTTCCAGTCTTTACTGTATGCTAAGCTAAACTAACCGGCTAATGTTGTAGCTTCATATTTAACAGATGTGAAGGCCCTTATAACTCTCTGTCAGATAGCAAATTAACACATTTACTAAAATGTCAAACTATTTCTTTTAGTGCTGTGACAGTTTCTTTTTAGATTTGCTATACTTTCTCTTTCTTTCTATTGCATTGTTCATTTACAGCAGCTGCTCCTTACCTACCCAGTTTTTCTTTGTATCTCAGGAGCATTTGAAATTCATAGTACTTCAGTTACTGTGTGGGAACAGCCTTTTTTTTGAGTAGGGAAAGACGCACCTGTCAGTGGGAATGTTGAAGAGTAGATATGAAACTAAATTGAAGTGGCCATAGCTTGAATCACTAAAACATAAAGCCATTAAATTATATAGAGCAGAAAGTAGACATTTGGCAGTGTCTTGTTCACTGTTACTTTGATTTATGCAATATAATTCTCTGCATTGACAGCTTCTTCTTACCATGGAATGACTTGCTTTTTCTTGTGGTTTTAATGTGTGTTGTTTTGATGTGGGTATCAACAGACAATAAATGTAAAGGCGTAACTGTGTAGCCAAGAAGTCAAAGCCAGGTGATCATGTCTTCCTGTCAATGTCAAGTTAACATTTGCAGTTTGTGACTTTGCTCAAAGCTATGCCGGGTTTGGAAATCACCACAGCTTTAGCAGCGTAATGGCGGTCATTTAGCTAGAAACATTTAAAATGTACGTGTGTGTTGCTCCATTGTTGTCCCCAGGCGTAGCGTGTGTGGTCTTTTTATTGCTGAGCGCTCTAAGCCCTTCACTTGAAAATGGATCCAACTGAGCAGAAAAGTGCCACTCTGACTGGCAGTCCCAAGAGTTTTTACAGTAATTAGCTGTTTTGCTCCTTTATTCTCACCACTTTGCATTTTCAACATCTATGATATTCCCTCCAGGCCTTAAATCTCTCAGGTGAAGACAATGCCTGATGCAACGAGCGGCTTATTTTTGGCTGTAATAGAGCTCAACAGTGACCGCCTACTTTTTTAATGGCTCTGATTCCGGAAGTGTTTTTCCCCATTCAATTGTTTCATTGACGTTTCGAAAATTGCTGATATTGAGGGCCAGATGTACATACATTTGCGAATGTAGCGTTATCAGCACTCTGGCCAACCCGCAGAAAGCGCACGTTGTGATACTTCAGTACGTCGTATTTACCAAACCTGCAGTTCATCGGGTAATCAGCGCCTTTCTCCACTATACCGTAAATTGCGCACATCTTTCTATCATGGATCAGCCACCAAGTCAGTCAAAACAGCGAAAACAAAGATTTAGCGATAACAAAGTTGAGCTGCTTGTTTATGAAGTAACAGCTTGATGCGTGTTATTTTGGCATTAGTGGTGGGGAAATGTATGTATTGACTAGTGCTAGTCAATACACTACTAGTATTTGTGCTATGATACGGCTGAGTGCAGACTGCGATATTCCCACTGCTGATGCTATGACTGTTTTAAATGATCCTGATGCCAATATTTGTATTGTAGCGAGGAGTTTAACAACTGCTGGAATGGAATGTGAACGCTGAGTCGGAGATTCAATGTCATCTTTTGATTTCTTCCAGTAACTGTAATTAGGGCTGGGCGATATGGCTGAAAACTGTATCACAATATAAGTGTTTCATATCGGTCGATATCGATAATTATTGATATTTTTTATGACCTATTTAAAAGAAGGACCAGGAGAAAAATATATTAATTTTAAACTTAACCTTCCTCTGATTATAATCCCCTCAGTTATAAAAGCAGAAATGTCAACACAACCATGGAAAACACTAAAATAATTAAAATGTAAACATAAGTCTAAAATCACAATGAACACTTATCAATTATCTCTTAACATTAAGGTGCAAAATTAAAGAATAAGTAAGAAATGCTTAATAAAGTGTAATAAAATAGTGCAAAGTGTTAAGAAACCTGAAACCTAAGAAGAACTATTTTCTGCAAGTTTTATGCACTGATGCAGAGTACCTCTCCAAGGTGGTCTGCTGCTTGTGCGGTGTTGCAGCTGCAGATGTTGGACGTTGCTGGCAAATACGGCTGTGCTCCAAAGTATGAGCACGGCTAAGGTGGTAAAACAAGTTTGTGGTATTACCAGTGTCGGTGGAGACAAGTGTCTTGCATAAATTGCTGACAACATTGGTCTGACTACGGTCAGACTTATAAAATCCCCAAAACTGCCATACTGACTTTTCCTGTTTTATCAACAATTTCCACGCTCGCTGCGGCACTCATTTTCCACTTATCACTCCACTCCACGTTATTGTAGAATCCAACATGAGACAGCGATGTGGCGCAACCAAACTTTATACTGTTACGTGATTGGCTGTTAGAGTGTCACTCCCTACGTTGCTAGGTTACGAGAGAGTGAGTGCCTTTGTTCATGCAACCAAACTTGCTTCGCAACCTCTGGTTTCTTCCGACGAAGAGAAACAAGTTATCAAATGTTTTATCGAGCGCATTTTCTATTGATATTGATTACGTGTCTATCGCGAGACATATTGTTATCGTTTTATCGCCCAGCCCTAACTGTAATATTACATGGCTGCTTAATCTGTAACGCTTAATGATTTTGTGTTCACTCAACTGAAAAAGTGTGATCCTTGTGGCAAAAATCTTTTCAGCTCGTCTCCTTGGCCTATCTTCATTTTCCTCAGATTACTGCTGCCATTTCACCAGGAGGCGTATGTGAGGAAACCCGCTTGCGGCTCGTTTACACCTGCTTTTAAGAGGTGGAGAATTTTCACCGCAAAATAGAGGCGCGCTTTCACAGCCGTTTTTTGTACATACCGTGGAATACAAAATTTTAAGTCATTCTCCTCCCATCTCTTTATGGAAAACTCCCACTTTCCCCTTGACCCTCCCATGAATGCATATGCATGACACGGAAAAGCGCAATTTGCCATTTTCAGTCCCCGTGACAGGCAGTCTGCGCTTTTACCTCACTGCGGCCTGTTTGTACATACCTCGCCATGCTTTTACATGCTCGTTGCGAAAAAAATACCCCTGAAGTAGGCGCAAAAGAGTTTTAAGTCTGGAACCAAGCCAACAAGCTACGAGATGAATAGTGTGCATAAAACATTTGATTCGGTGCAAAAAAATTTTTTTTTAAAAACGGCAAAAAAGGCAAAGGTACAAGACCGTGTACAGAAACTATCATAGACTTCAGTGGCAGAAGCTCGCTCTAGCTGTTCGCGGTTTCGCGGGTACGGTAAACGTTTCTATGGTAACAGCGAGTTGGGCCAATTAGAGACATTGCTGTTATGCTTAGGATTGTGGGTACTGTAGTTATCATGGATAAAACATGTTTTTCTTAAAACAAGGTTGATTCCATACAGACTTCTAGCTTCTACAGGAGCAGAAATTTTCTTTTCACAACCACATAGCTCGTGGTCAGTCTACCTCGGATGGTTTAAACATAATGGCTGATAATCAAAATCCGAAAAAAAGAAGAAGCAAGCTTTTCACTATGCACATGGAACAGTAACATACTTGGAATGACCTGGTAATGCTGATGGAATCAAGATGAGATACGTCAAAGTCACGACTGAATTATATGTTACATTTATTGGTTATGTTGTTCCCTTCCATATCTTTTCTAAAGAGCACTCTCTGGCATACTTTTTCAAAATGACATATAAATGGATTTTATAAATGCAGCAAATGAGTGCTTTGTATGCAATCTGTAGGTGATCAGATAGGAGCGGTAGGTCACACTAAAGCTTCAATAGCAAGAGAAAGTCTAATAAGGAGAAGTGTGTCAGTCTGTGCTGACCTCGCCATCTGTTGCAGTTATTTGAGCCTAGCCATGCACATGCAGAGCTGGCCATGTGGGAGCAGAGCTACTGAAGTGTTATTTGTCTTCCAGTGCAACATAGCGTAGCCTTCCAGCTTGCCTCTCACCACACGGCCAGGCCTCAAGCCATGAGCGTGACATGATTCTTGCCTCGCTTCACTTCATAGTCCTAAACTCCAAGACCACTAATGGAGAAAAGATCTCAGTCAAGGGGTGACAAGGAACATCGTGGGTGTTGGTGCTCATGCGCATAATCAGACTTCATAGGTTAATGTGTTAGTGGTGAGACAGGCAGTGGGAGGAACTATTCCCCTGGGAGCTGCTGCTTTCTTCGTTAATATACTAGAGCGGATTACAATCCAGAGAGAGGATTAAGACCCCAGAGACTAAATCATGGCTGTATGTATCCTCTTCCCCTTCTTGCTCTCTTTATGCTCTTTGATTTTCCTTAAAGGCCTTACAATGCATAGTGTAAGACAATGGTTCCCAACCTTTTCAGCAGGCGACTCCTTGAAGGATCACTAGTGATATTTTCTATTTTTCCTATTATCCACCAATCCTGTGAAAGATCAAAACTAAACACAAAAAATGTGTTAGGCTGTGTTCACAAGCCAGCAGCAGTCATCAGGCGGTCCGGCATAAAAACCCAAGTCTTCCTGTGTCAGTCCATTTTGAGGCAGTGTGAGAGTCCCGTACAGTAAATGGTAAACCTCACTGCCTCTACCGCTGCCACAAGAAAAAACTATCAGGGTCAAAAAACTAAACACCAAACTTCCCAAGAGTTTGTGTAAAAGCTGACACACACACACACACACACACACACACACAAACACATAATGAAAGCTGCCTTCAAGTACAGTCGGAAATGTTGAGATTATAAAACGATCCGACGTAAAAAAATAATTGTGAAGTCTACATCCGCATCCTTAATTTTCTCCTGGATAAATAAAGTATCTCTATCTATCTATCTATCTATCTATCTATCTATCTATCTATCTATCTATCTATCTATCTATCTATCTATCTATCTATCTATCTATCTATCGAAGGTTAAAGAACACCACAGGACATTACACAAATGGGCCATTTAAGAGACACTCCCACTGCCCCACAAACCTGCCTGAATGCTGCCTTAGTCCGCCTATCAATACTTTCTGTCTTCCCTGGCCTGTCGTTGACACTCAGCCCCAAGACTCCGTAATTTCCAAGAACAGCTGGGCACTGTCACTTTTTAGCAAATGTTATGCAAACAGGGATAAAGTGCATTTGTTGGTGACTATTTTCAGTGGGGGACTTATAGACACACACTGGTGCCCTAGTCAATATTTTCATTGATGTTTTTTAAATAGTTAGTTTTTAGTAGTTAGTTTTTAATAACAACACTTGAGCTCTATAGCACAGAAGAATAAGTTAAAAAATTAAAAACTGGTTACACTGACAATTTTTTTAGGATTTTGGGCTTTTCATGAAAATAAAAAAAACTGAGGTAAAACTATCCAGTATTTCACATGAAAAAAGAATATTATTTTTTCCTGTCTATTAAATATATTCCAACCCCTATCATTGGACGACCTCTTGCAGGGGTCCCCACATGAATCCTTGTTACTGAGAAAGTGGTCCATCTTCTTCATCGCTACACTAGTGCATCTCCAGAGAAACACAGGATCAATCATTTTTGAAAAGTTGACCTCATCTTTCTGCCTTTCCCCCCTTGAATGGTTGACCTAGATTAAAGTCTCAGTAAGCAGTCTGTCCGTCCCGGCAGGAGGCCTTGTGGCTGGCTTTTAGTTTCCAGTTATTCTCCGTGAGACTCCTGTCTTTCATTTCTGTCAGAGGCACCCATTCAAGTGCTATTCAAGCATTTGCATTGTCTGTATTAGATGGCACTTTGCGCATAATAAACCATTACAACCTTAAAATTGTGTGTGTATTACACAGTGTGTCTGTGAAACAATGGTCTATGTAAAAGATGGGAGGAGTCTGACGCAAAGAGGTGAAATATGTTTGAGGAGCTAAAGTAAAGTAAACACAAAAAGGTTTGGGCAGGCAGCTACGTCCTCTAGAATTGCAACATATTTCAAGCTTGGCAGCCTTCTTCAGGCGGCTTCCAATGTTGATTCTCTGAAACGATGTCTGCCAGTTTAACTGACTCTATTTTTAACTGTGATGTTATGAAATATCGTAAGACCTCTGCTCAGTGTTTTCCTCCGAAGAGCTGAAGGTGACGTTTGGGAGTTTCCGACTGCAGTACAGTTCATATGAAGGGCCAAAATGAATCCAAAAAGCACCCACAGCAATACACAGACACATTTTATACAAATATGTCCCTTTTCAGTGTGTGTTAAAGTGTCATTAGGGCTGGGCGATATGGCCTAAAAATAAAACCCCCGATTTTTTCAAAAAAAAATTCGATTTAAGATTTAAATCAGATTTTTTTCTTCCTCTACTTAAAATCAATCTGCAGATGACAAAGAAATTGTTCAAAACAAGTTTTATTTTGTTTTGACGCATACACACACACGGGGCATGTATACCATTATGTTTATTCATGCCAATTTTGTGGAAATATAAATTGGTTTGAGTGTTTTCCCTACCAGTTTTTTTTTGGGGGGGCTATATATTCAACAACAACAAAACGGATGCGTGAGATAAAGCTGTTTTCACACATAGGCCTACAGGTAATTCACTTCTCGTTCCTCGCTAAAAGTTCAAATCATTTCAATGTTATTGCGCAGCCTTGCCCCTATTTTCACCTGTTGCTGAGTAACGTACGTTAACATCCCGTGGTCTCTTGAATGTAGCATACCTGTAGCAAGCTCCTTCGTAGACGATAAAAACAAACGTTCGGCCGGAGTCTGCGTGCTACAGAGTTTGCGAAGTTGTTTAAGCCGCTACAGACCTCCGTCACAGCTCGGTTGTATCAGCGGCATTTAGTAGATGCGTTGCGCAACAGAGTTCTTCAACACCCCCTCTGGTACCCCCTACAGGTGCTCCTTCAGGTCAGCTGTAGCTGGTTGTTCAGGTATCCCAGAATAGGTGGCTCGTAGCCGGGGAACAACGCGCCGAAGGCCGCGCCGCCGGTCATTTCAGCGGAGATTACGTATAAGTAAACGACTGGTTAAGAAAATAATTAATGTTAGTCCCTGTCGCTGCCATGTTGTTTGTGTCTCACAACAGATGATATTATTCCTTTCTTGGGAACAAACTTCCCACTCTCACCGGTAGCCATGTTGTCACTTGCTGTTGCTGTTTCGTGTGTGCTATGATGTTGTTGTTGTCGCCGGTTGTCGCTTGCCATACTGCTATGTGAAACTAACGCTACGGAAGCTCCAGGGAGCCAAAAATGCGCCATTACACAAAAACTCGATTTACTTATTTTTTAAATTGCCCGCAACAAAAAATTTGAATTAATTAATTTAATCGATTTTTCGCCCAGGCCTAAGTGTCATATTAAAAAACTGACCTTTGGGTGCTTTTGGAGGTCAGTTTTGCAGTGTTTTTGGACAGTAAATGTTTTGGGAAGCTGCAAACCTTGATATTCCAGACAATCGGTACAATAGAAAACATAGGGTATAAATATTAAACTAGAACTGAAGTTTCAAAAGCAATCCTGTTTTCGTCTTCTCAATTCTCCCTCTCCGTCTTCTGTCATTCATTGTTTCTTCTCTTTGTCTCGTGATTGACACATAAATACAAAGTACCTCAGAATGTCCTGACTTTAAATGGGACCTTTAAAGGCAAGCTCAAGCCCCAGATCGAAGTAATGATTCCCATTTAAATCTTTCCATTGGAGCTATTCACCATACTTTTTTTTTTTTTTTAGGCATTCCATTTTATAATCCAAGCAAACAAAGTGTACCTTTTTGGACACAAAACTGAATTGTAATAGACTGTGAACAACAGCAGTGCCTAATTGACAGATTTTAATATTACATTAATGAGTTAACATGTGCAGGGGAGCATATTTTTCCAGTATACTGTTTACTGCAGGCCGACAGTAACAGACTGCATGAGCATATGGTTCAGTCTTGTGGTGATGCTGAAGTAAAGTCTACACTGGCTGCACAATTTAAGCAGTGTGACGGCAACACGTGAATTTCCCAGCAGTGTCCACTTCTGGTTCTGCTCAGTGATGTTTCTGTCACACTTTTATATTATACCAACATCAAAACATGGAAATTATCACTTATACACTAATTTTCTCTTTATATCTGGCAGTGACTATATACTTTATACTCCACTACATTTAAAAGACTAAATATATACTATATACAGTCTATTACTACAGACTATTATACTACTATTTACTTTGCAGATTAAGATGTCACATACAAAAGATGTGGTCAGGTTCTAAAATATGAAACATAGATCAAACTTAATCACCTCATTTAAAACTACCCAACAGTAAATTGTGTAATTAAAATCCCGACCAGCTGCAACATTTCAATGCTGCTTACACGTTAAAGCACCAGTCATAACAGAAGAATATTATAATATTCAGACAGTATCAGTTTGAATGTGTAAATGGGGCCATTTTGCATATTTGAATTGATACTTTAAGTACATTTTACTGATAGTACATCTGTACTTTTGCTTATGTCAGCACCTTTACTTTTAATTTAGTATGTTTTACACAATAGTATTTCCACTTTTACTTAAATAAAAAGATCTCAATACCATTTTTAGTGTTTATAAAGAGAGTGTGAAAATTACTTCTCAATTAGGGAAAATGATGTGTTGCCTGCTTTGAAATGTAACTCACGTTAAAAGGGTTCCCAAATCTAGTCAGGAGTTTCTACATGAAAGTTACACAAATGCTCTTTGACTTTAGCTTCTGTCAATCAGTCTTTGTGACGTATTGTTAAACTGCACTTTTTCAGTTCTTAACACATTGTCAGTTTCATGTTGAACCCCTCCTTCCTGGCATTAGTGCTTTTAAATAAATTGTTCTTCAGAGTCTTCAGTCCCATGTTGGGCATATAGAAGTGTAAATAATCCGTTTTTAGAGACCTTGCAGAGTTTTGAGAAACACACGGAAAAATGTCTGCTGTTTTCATATCCACATACTGTGCACACAAACCTGCAAACTTCTTTCTCTTTTGATCATTTTGCCTTCCCTTTGTGAAGTCGCCACCCACAACGCAATACTTCACACTGGTAAATGTAACCACGGATTACATTCTCTCAATCAATTGAGTTCCCCCTTGGGGGTGACTGGCACACCCTATCAAATTTCTTCCTTTTTCATAAAAAAAAAAAGATGATTAAAATTCAGAGTCTCAGTTCTTCTGCCTGTTACGATGTGATCAAAGCAGCTGGACCACTGCTTGTAAGAAGTAATTCAGCATTATATGCAGTGCACATTCAGAAAACGAGGCCACCTACTTTGATGACTAAACCATTCTCTCCCACTAATAATCTCACAGTATTGACTTGAAATGCATGAAAGGTATGAGTACATAAGCTCTGTTAGCAGGGGTGTGTGTGTGTCAGTATAGTCGGATACAAAGAGAGTGTGGTATATTCCCCTTTTGCAACATTAATTCTGCACCATTAACACTTTTCTACCAAGGGTGTTGCTTCTGAGGACCTCGTTTTCTCTCCGGGGAAGTTCGATGATAAAACATGTTTTTCAGGGCACTTAACAGGCATCTGTATTTCTTCTCCTTACATCAGTTTCCACTTTAAAGTCTTAGCTCCTGGTCTTCCACCAAAACCTTTCAAGAGGAATTTGCCAGGTCAGACCTGAAAGTCAATCCAGGTGGGCTCTGGTGCTTCCGGACACATCCTTCCTCACTGCGGCTTTACTTTTTCTTAGTTTTAATTGAGTCATTACCTTGGAGCTGGAATGAGAAATTCTTTTTGTGCTTATTCCTCTCTATTACCAATGAAGCTATAATCTTTAGTACAGACCCACCAATTCTCCCAGGACTAGTAGGATTAGTATGCTCTGTGAGGAGCCATAAGTAGAGCAATGATTAGCTTTGACGACTACTATTTGTGAACTTCCATGTGGCATTTTGCATAATAGGACCGCAATTAAAGCTTATAATTAGAGTTGAACAATCAACACCTGTCCCTTTAATATGCAAAGTCAAATGAACTTTAATGAATGTCAGTGGTGACTCATTTTACTTTACACTTTCCCAGAGTAAATGAGTAGCACTTATCTGAGGTGCAATATAAATTCAGATGATTAGATGAGCACAAGGTTCATTTAGCTTTGTGAATTAATCCCTGGGCAGTATATCACAATGGCAAAGAATAGACATGAGAAGTATGCAGATTTGATAGACAGAGCAAATAGACTGATTGGTCACTGTGAAATACAGTATTACAGACACTGCCAAGAATAACTACATTTAATGCTTTGTTCTTTGTCAGAATGGATTTTTAACCATTTTTACCCAACAAGTTTAGAGTGAATTATTTACACATAATATCATGGCCAAAAACTGAACAGCTTTTTTAAAGACCCATTTGCATTTATCTAGAGGAGATGTGGTGAAAATGTAATTGCACTTACCTGTGCTGATCAGAAACATGTTAACACCAACATATAATGTAGGCCTATTTGGGAACCAATATGATGAAGGTAAAAAAATGAAAGCCATCAAGAGAGCAAAAGCTTATCAAATGGGCTATAATGCCAGCCACTGGTAGGTACTACTGGTATTCTCTTTTGGTTAGTCCAAGTCTATTACAGACTACATCCTGTAATTTCCTGCCATCTGGAACAATGAGTTAAATTACAGAGAAGCACAATGAATATTTTATTCCCCACCTCCTTCCATACATGGGTCCTAAGTCTTCTTTTGGATAACACAGTGAGTGTAACAACAAGTGAGTTTAACTATTAACCAACCCGCATACCATAATGCATTGGTAATGCTGCTATGCTTACATTATACAGTAATACAATCTAGCTTTGATTGGAAAAAAATGTTTCCCTGTCCTTTCCCTGTCTCTTCTCTTGTTTTGTCACTTGCTAATTTATTGTGAATGCTATTGTTAGTTCCATATATCAAAAATAATGTTTTTTGGCAAATTCATGAACTGAAATACTGTCAAAGTGTGTCAAATGAAAGGGAAGAGAACAGTTGTATGATTAAAAAAAAGCAGTAAATAATGGTCAAAAGCTATATAACATCCCCCAACATTTTGTATTGTTGATATGTTGTAAAATGCAACAATGTATCAATAAAAGAGAGTAAGCAGAAGACCTCAAGCAATGCAAGCAAGCCAAGTTTCAACTTAACAATAGGCTTTGCAAATGTTAGAACATGGACTCAACATGTTAGTTACGCCTCAGGGACACCCACAGTGTATTTTTTGTAAGAAACATAACCATGTTTGTTTAAGTGTTTCTTAAATTGTGGTCCAGGAAAACTCAACTTTTCTTTTATAACTCTGTAAAAGCACAAAGCAAAACATATGTGGGACTATTCCCTCCGACTTCCCCATCTCCACACTGGAGCTTGACCAATGAATCAGACAATTCCACCATTAATAATGAAATCTAAAGGATCCTTATCAAAAGCGTAAAAAATATTAATACGTGACTGATTTTATTAAAGGTAACCTGCAAAGCTCTTGTAGCGATATCAAGCATTTCTTTAATGCGCGTGTCCCGATTTTGTTAGTCCACACACAAAGATGCAAATACATGTACAGGTTCATGCGGGTGACAAACATTCCTGCTAATTGTTTCACACCATTCCACCCATATACAGGTGGCAGTAATGCGCCAAGAAACAGCAATGCACCAACAAAGACTTCAAGCTAGTAAACATAAATATAAAAAATGTAGGATTCAAATTACTTCAACAATCAGCTTTGTAGATGTTGTATGAGGAAGAAAATGCACAGACTCTGGGTGATTCACACAATGCATTTTAGTGAGACAGAATGGAAACATAAGTCTGCAGGGAACCTCTGACATCAACCCCTATATGAGTTTGCACTCAATTTAATAATTTGCTTCTATCAGTTCAACAGCCGGTGTTGCTTTCATCCAGCAGGTGTCAATTTCACCAGAATAGATGCATCCTTTTGAAATCAGGAAATGAGCTCAGATTACCATTTGAAACAGAGACACCAACACAATCGTCAGGGCAACAGAAGCATCTCATTTTGTTGTTAGCATTCAAATTGCAGTGTGCTGTCCTTTTATTGTCCAGCCTCTGTTACAGATCCCTGGGCTGTCATTGCTCTCCACTGTTCAGTGTTGGTAATAGATCCCTGTGTGGAGACTTAATCAAATGAGGCTGTGTTGTGAAGTCTAGATGTAAGTCTGACATTGCACTTGAATCAACAGTTGTTATAAAAAAATTATCCAAGGCTGTATGCATGTAGTGTTGCTGCCTCATACACTGTATCTTCTTCCAAGCCTATTCAATGAAAATGAAGGGCGCTAATGAGAAATGGATGTTAACAATAGCCGAGTTAATGAGGACCGGTGTGTATCTCCGTGGCTTACAGGCACGCTCATTAGGATTCCCTTTTAGCCACTGGCTGGCCAACATTAGCAGGTGCTCTCTGCCAAGAGTACATCTCAGTATGTGTCATCTCAGGAGATAAAAGGTGACATCAGATCTGAAAGGGAAAGCATGTGATCTAAGATGGATGTGTTTCCTCCAAGGGAAGAGAGGGGCTGGGTCAGACGGTGATGACAACATTAAAGAAAACAGCTTTCAGAAGATGAAAGAGAAGATTGCTCCCTCACAGGAAGGGACTTCTGTTCTTCTGTTCAGTTTTGTCTATTTTTAATACATTGTGGCCATTAGAAAAGGTCATGGGAGTCAGATCGTCAAAATGGTGTGCGTTTGAGTGTGTGACCTTTAGAGACCATTAAAAATATGAGGATGGAGTGCGAACAAAAGAAAATACTGAATTTTTAAATCTCGTATGGCTCTGCAGGTGGTTGTTGGATAACTGAAAGCTTTTCTCCCAGCACTCCATTCAAATTTAGTCAATTAAAGTGCTCAACATTTCCATTTTGTCAGACTTGGCAAAGTACTGTACTGAGATGCTTTTTAACACACATCTGTGTTAGTTGGCATGCAGTTTCATACCAGACTGTATGCCAGCTGATTTAAAATGTAAATATTAGAAAAGTCAGCCTGAAAGTTTTTGAGGACAGATATCATCTCTTGGGAAATTTACAAATAAAATTAGAGCAGGTCAAGATAGGTGAATGTAAAAAAAATACTTTGTATGTTTTTGCTTTCTGTACGAGCTCACTTTGTTAGTACACAATGTTCCCCCACGATCTCTCTGCATTTGCAAAATAATGGTTTCAATTAAATAGTGGAAGACTATATTTATGAATGTAGTGTTGCATGTAGTATTCATTGGCATTTTATATAAATAAATCCTAGAATTTGATCCTAAGTCCTAAATTTGATCCGAGTGTGGGATTAACATTCATTAGAGCAGTAACCTTCTGTCAAATGCTTGTCTTGGTCTGAATCCATGATTTGATGTGTGAGTCTACAAAATGCATTGGTGTAATATTTGTAAATGGTGGTTTCAGTAAATAGTAGAATGCTTACAGAGGATTGTTTGCAGTTTTTCTATGTATGACATGATTTATTTGCGAGCACCTTGTTTGGTTTGCACTCGGTGTCCTTCTGTTTTGTTGGTCCATAATTTACAATTTACCGGAGTGGTAGTGCAGTCAATGCGAGGGTCACTGCGATTCAAACGAGAGAACAGAGGAGACCAGAAGGAAGAATTTATGAAGTAGAGAAACAATAAAGTGGTATTTTATCTGCCTGCTTTGCTTTGATCACCATCACTGGAGATTTCAGGGGATGTTTTTGTGCTCGGTGTGTTGATGAGTTTGGTGAGGATCCCTGAGGGTGCGAACAAACACACCCACACATGAGCTCTGCAAGGCCCCGGCATGCTGGCAGAGAGTGCATGAGTAAGACTGATTAGCCTAAAGCCTTTGTTCATTTACACCATGTGTGCTTTCACATGCAGTATATCATCCGGGTGTTTTGTTTTGGGCTCATAATTATTTTTTGGTCTGTAATTGCATACCAGCAGAAAAGAGCTAAATCATACAGTGAAGCTAAAGTTGCACACAATATAAAATCCTTTTTGGCAGTTTTCATACTTGAATGTCTAAAATCCAACCATGTGTGCTGAAATGTGGTCTGTTAGATTCACTTAGGATTCTCGGCAGCATGGCAAGACATGACACTGGGTCCCCCACCCTAATGCATCTGGTTCAGCTCAGTAACAGCTTGCCTGTCTGAATGGTATCCACTAACATGAGGCTGATTAAAAATATGCCCCCTTTATCTTTATTATAAGACTTTACAGTCCATTGAGTGCATTTTTAATGCAGAACCAGTGTCAAGGTCATGTATTGGTGAAGTTGCTCACTGATAAGTCAGCATCAACTATGGCCAAGCTTGGCAGTGTCTCCACTGTAAACAAAGGGTCGATTAAATGATTACAGCAATCAATTCTGGGACCATCTATTTAGTTTCTGCAGTGTTTCTTCGTCCGGATGCTACTTTCCTGGGAGGGCCCAGACAATAATGTTATTCCCTGGAAAGTAAGGGTGGCAAGTAAAGAAAACAAATTAATAAATATAAACAGAAAGTTATCGTCATTGGTAAGATTTTCTTTTCTTTTTTTCTTTTTATTTTGTAAGAAAAACATTCCAGGAGCCGAGTGATGCCAAGAATCAGCTATCTGTATCAATGAAACATTATCATATTAATATAGTTTTTTATTATAAAGTGATGTTTGTGTTTTTAGTTTTAAAATGTCCATATGTCAGAAATGTTATACTCTCTGTTGGCACATAAAAAGTGCATTCTCTTTGTTTTTATTTTAATCTTCAGAATGAATGAAATATGTCTAATATTAATAACAAGCATATTTATTTAGTGCAATTGAGAGAAACACAAAATTTGTTTCTACATTTCAAAATAAATGGTTTGTCAACATTAATGCAAGTCCAGAAACAATTTATTTTCTGCATGCATACAAATCCAACAGATATTTATAAAACAAAGCACATCAGCCATACTTTAAACTTTCCATCTGTATTCTGCTGCAAAGACAACATCATCACCACTGTATTTGTTCAGAAATCAAGTTACTAGCCTGCAGAGCTGTTTGTCATTTGCACTCTGCCACTAAATGAACAGCAGCTGAAACAGCTTTCTTTAAACCCCATCCCTAATTTCTTGTTGGGATACTGATGAGATGTCTTTGTTTTTTTAGGGCATGTTGAGTTGCAGTTATCTTTCCAGATCGTAGCGTGTTGTGCGACTGTTAAAGATCAGACTAAAGAGTTGTAAAGCCTAAAATCTGTTGAAGGACCTGCAGCTCTCTGTACTGTTATTTATATGAAACCCTGAAGTACACCCCTCTTCAAATAATCATTATTTCATCATCACTCCCTCCTAGGAGCAACACATATTCCCAACTACATCACATTCATTGAATTGAGGGAGTTAAAATAAAGTTTTCCAGATGAATGGAGTGACTTTAATAGTGTTCTTCACAGTTTTTGAAAATCCCTCATTCTTGTTGCTTGAAAACGTAGATCAGTAAAACCAGGAACTCGTTCAAAATCCCACTGATGTTTGTAACTAAGCAACTAACTAAAAATCCAGCATTGGAATAGAGCCTTTCTAAACAGTATATCATGTGGTCGTTTTTTGAAAGATATTTTGTTTTATATTAATATTTCTGTTTTTGAGGGGCCTTTAATGAACACCATTTCCCATAAGCCCTAGCTGTTTGTGGGCTAAAAAAAAATTGGAAAAATGACTTGATGAAATGTTTGGAAAAATGACTCGATGAAATGTTTGGATATGGCTTTTTTGGTCTTAGATACATCAAGGTTTTCTTTTTTAAGATTATTTGAAAAGATTATGTTTTGATGGGGAAAAGTCAATAATCAGATATTTAATATCAAATTATGATCGCCTGTAACAATTTAGCAAAACAGGGCTGTATGTTCCTTATGGCTGAACCAGCACCATTTTAAAGAGTCTCTTTAAATTTTGCTGGGCTGAACCAATTGGGTGGTGAAACGTAAACTTAAACATGTGCATCATGTTTTTTACATTCTAAGCTAGGCTACTTTTTGAGTTTAGTGACGATGGATGAGTATGAGCAATGTATTTATTTGTGAATGAGGGCCAAGCGCCAGCCATATTGTAGTGATATACTGCAAATAAAAGGTCAACAAAGGTAAACATTAGACAGTTCACATTTTCTCTTTCACAGCCATCGATTTACTGTTTCTATTTTGAGCTTAAAAAGGCCATGCAGTGATGTAACCTTTAACAAATTGCATTACTGCTTTGCCCTGTGCCAACATGTCTGACCTTTACAATTTAAACTTCTGTATGTGTACAAGACCAAGCAACATATGAGGCATAGTAGAGAAAAAGGCTGGCGGGGCAAATATAGGAAAAGGGGATCACTTAAAAACATAATATACTAATATTATATTTTTCTAACATATCTCTCACAGTACCTACTCTTTGTCTGTCGATTGAAAAATGGGATACCTGAGTGTTTACCATAGATTTTGAGCTCAGCTGCCTGTTTTACACTGTGAGGAGATAATGACAAGTGTTTTTTTTTTTTTTTGCCCTGCCACACAAAAACATTTTTCCTTGTATTTTTTTTAAATCTGTTAGGTCCATATGTGTTTGTGTTATGTTGTGAATGTGAAAATGAACTGCTACCTCCTCTGTCAACTGTAGCCACTGAAAAGAAATAAGCAGAGAAATCAGGCCAAAACAAAAGCTGGTCAGTCTGACATCATGTTGCCTGAGCTCATTACTATTCATGAGCTCGCCCAGTTGGGCTGGGTAAAGGATTCTGACAGCCAGGCTCTCTGGCTAGCTGTTAGCCAATCAGATTCAAACAGCTTAGCTTGTTGAATATTAATAAGAACTGGCAGAAATAGAGCTGAGTCTTCCTGTAGGCTTTCTATACCACGCTAGAATGGCTTGAAACAAGGTAGCCAAGGCATTTTTTCCACAAAAAATGTTACAGAGACCATGGAAGACCTTCAGACATTACCACAAAGTCATGAAATACGTGTGGCAAGGCACCTTTAAGATAATTTTTTTGGGGTTTTCCCTTTACTTGAAAGTGGATAGACATGAAAGGGGGAGAGAGAGATGGGGGATGACAAGCAGCAAAAGGCAGCAGGTCAGATTCAAACCCTGCGCCGCTGCAGGACTCAGCCAACATGGGGCGAACACTCTTACTGGGTGAGCTAGAGGTCACTCTGAGGTCAAGTGTTTAAACTCTGCAACTCTTTAAAAAATGCACACAGCAAAATGTTTTTTTGGTAAGATACTCTTGTATACAGCACATGCTTGTATGTTTACATGCTTTAATGTTCAAAAAACACTTCCTCACAAATCACATCTTTCTCATACTGCCCATGGCTGCTGTATGAAACACTTTGTTGGAGCGCCTGTCTCTTTAAGCCCCCCCCCCAAAAAAGCCTAGTCTGCTCTGATTGGTCAGCGCGTTTCCGCATCTCTGAGTCTCCGAGTCTCTTGGAATCTCCGCTGTTGTTGCACTTGTTGCAGCTGGAGACTGACTGCAACGGAGCATATTGCAGGACTTGTACCGTGAAAAATCACCAATAAAGGCTTTTAAACCCAATACTACACAACCGGACATGTTCCAGCAGTAATGTAAACAACATTGGCAGCCAAGATCACAGTTTCTGGCACTAGAATGTGGCATTAGCCCAAAAAAACACTTTTGTAGCCTGCCTGGAGCAGATGACCAATCATACAAACCCAGCCCACTGTGACGTGACACAGAGCCGAGAGTAGAAAAAAAACATTAAAAGTGGAGCGTTGAGAACATTGTGAAATCTGAGGTTCTTGCTCACAGGGATTTCTCTGAAATACGTTTACCTCATTATTTGAAGGGTTGCCACGTTTAACATGAAAATCTGACATTGTAACATTATAGATATGACAGAAAAAATGGAAAAGCATAATAGGTCACCTCTAAGAAGTGTCTTAATCCCTAAAAAATAAAGCCTGTACTGTGAAGAAAGTCAGGCAATACTCATACTCCAGACTGATCTCATGAAGTGGCGTATGTATGACATGCCAATTCGTATGCCATTTTAGCGTGTTATCAAGACGCATAATCACTTTTTAGGGATTTTTAGGGATCGCGTAACACGTGTGGCGATTTTCCAGCCGTTTTTTTTTTATTTTTTTTAAGCCTTCCCCAATGTTTCTTTCCTAAACCCAACCGTTTGTTTTCCTAAGCGTGTTTTTGTCATTATTTTCCGTGTTTTAATCTCTTTTTTGTTTTACTAAAGCCTTTCCCAGTGTTCTTTTCCTAAACCCAACCTTTTTTTTTGTTTTTGTTTTTTACATGCGTGACATTGTTCTCGAGATAGTACGTCACGTTCTCGAGATAGTACGTCACGTTCTCGAGATAACACGCAACGTGGCGACGCCACGTGGTGGGTATGTTTACATCTTCTGTATACAGCGTAGACATACACGTGGATAGCTGAAAATGCGTACAGATAACACGCCATTTGGCTTTAGGAAAGTGGCGTGTATGTTTACGCAAAGTCATGATGCCATGTTGCATACTGATAACTGACCACCTTTGACATGTCTTGCCATGTATGTTACCGTTTGGCTTGATTTCAGTTGAGTGGACTGAGGGACTAAGCTACCTCGACATATGCATCTACCGACTGTGTTATTGACTTTTTTTTTACTTTTATGTTAGTTTAAAGCAACCCGGTGGCCAGCAGACGCCAGACCCTAATCATTCTGCGCTTTGTAAGGCCCTCATTTTCCTGAGTGAAAACTGCCAGAATCAAAATAATAAACCTGTTTTAGAGAGAGGCTAAGTTAATTGTTGGCATATAAATGATGCTCTGTCAGGTCCAGAGTAGCACTGAAACATGCACAAATGTGTCACGTGATCCTGCAAATGAAAGGATGTGATGGTTATGGGCTTTCAAATAAAATGCAAATTGGAAAATCTGTTTCAGTCAGTCCAAGCCAGAAGAATAACTTAAGCTCATCTTTAATTCATGGTAGCGCTTACAGTGCCATGCCACGGCAATCTTCTTCCTGCACCCTGCTAAAAGTGGATCCACAAAAGGGTTAACACTTCCTTGGGAAACAGCTGGACATAGGCCTCTCAGTGAATGTCTTCCACACTTCTCATCCTTCTCTCCTACCTCCAAGCATCCACTCACCATAAGTGTGAGGAGATTTAATGATGTAAACCATCACTGCAGCCCAGCCTAGAGATTAAGAAACTGGAAGACTGTTCTGCTGTAGTGTGAGGATCATCATGCAGATGCCAGAGGGGATAAATACTATATTTTAGTCAAATAATAAACTAATACATTCCATATGCTTTTACTTTAAAGATGGACGCTAGCTGGGGTTTGAGGAGAAATTCACTTACGTTTTTTAGTGGGGTTTGAAGGACAGTGTTGACTTGCCTGACTGTCAACTGTAACTTTACCATCAGGCCATAGTGACTTTATTCACATTCAAGTTTCAAAATAAATTTTCAGTTCAAGATCAAAGTCGTACAAAATAAGAAGTGCAGGCTTGCTGAGGTCAGTGTAATTGATGGTATTGACAGCGATAAATTCCACCTCCTGGTTAATAAGGTATGGCTTGAGAAAGGAAATTATTTCTTTCCTAAAAATCAGAGCTAGTTTGGTGAATTCACAGCACTGGACAGTGGCGAAGGATCATCATAACTTTTAGTGTAATTTATATGTTGTTAAAAACCCCAATCACATGGGACTGACGCTGTAATAGCGAGAAATTCGGGGATTTGTATTAACTGCAGGCATTGATTTTAATGTGTGAATCATCCAAGTGAGATCATAAAAATGACAAAACTATATTTTGGTAAACACAGAAGTTCCATGATAATCTTCTTTCTTAAAGCTGTAATTTCAGAAGTAATTAGTTTTTTTGGGAGTCAATTCTTCTTCTCTAGCTGTGACATTGCTGCTTCAGTCCTTAAAGGCTGAATGGATTTGAAGTCAATAATTTGAAAACATTCCAGCACAAACTTGAGAAATGTTTCACATTAAGGAGCAACCAAATGTAAGATCTAAATGTTACACTGATGACATTGAACATTATCCAGTGGTCAGGTGAGACATTAAGCGTGCTAATTCAGTGATTACAGTTAATAAGCCCTGTGAAAAGTGAGCTTTATGATCTGATAGAATCTAGTGACACGATTAATAATTGGTCGATGTACAAAATGATAGGGAAATTGACAAATGAGTGAGAAACTGAGCGACACTGATGTTTTCTCGTCAGATGAGCATCCCTTAGCAATTGTTCCTTCGAATGTTTTTTCTCAGTCAAGGATTATTGTTTTGGCAAGGGGTTTGCCACCTGCCACTCTTCATTTTTTGTATTTAGACAGTTTATTTTAGTACGCTAGGGTTGACGTGGGAATAAAATACAATGCCAGTTTCAAATTCTCTCCTTCTCTCTGTCTATCTGTGTTTTGTCTCTCAGTGGATCCACCTTGACTCTAAAAAGTAGAAATGTGAATGGCAGAAGGATTCATTTAGGATTCCTCGAATGGTCAAATGACTTTGGCACATTTCATCTCTCTGAGTCTCATAATTCCTACATCATTAAAAGTGTATTAATAATGTAATCAATACAGTAATCAATGTGTCATGATCCCTTTTCATATAATAAAATGTGGAATTTCCCGTCGGATCAAAATGAATTAGGTGTGTTCACTGACATTTAACCTCAGATTTAAAAATGTCAAATACTTCTGCCACATCTGCCTGACTCTGTTCCCTTTAGAGCCTTTACTTTAAATCCAGATAATGTTTCCCTTGAAGAGGCAGCTCGTTACAAACTGTGTTATTTTGGAGGTCTAATACCCACATATTGAGTTGGAAATAAATCACCCTAATAACAGCTTCCCGACTGCCCTCTGTGTTCTCTAACTAGCTTCACCTCAGCACCCTCGTCTGGCCTGGCTCAGCGTCAGCTCAGTGTGTTGCTGTTTTATCGTTTTATCCTTTGACTGAACTATTTTAACAGCACAAAGCATGTATACATACCCGACAGTGGAGACTCTAATTAATCCATTTTACATACAGCTGTGGGTGGAAAAGGTGAACCTTGCTTGCACCAGATTAACTGCCATGAACACACATCAATTGATGCTGTTTTACATATATAAAGGGCATTTGTGATTTTTCAATCACTGTACGCTTTCTGAGTGCGCAGGCGTAAGCACAGTGGTTTAGTGGAGTTTTGAAGGTTACACACAGCGCATCTGACTAATGGCCCGGCTCCCTGTACATGCTCATGCTAATCACTTCTCTGATTGATTGTGCTTCTCCGAAGCACTAATAGCATCATTAGCTGGAACTGTTGTGGCAGTCTCGGTTCTAAAGCTTTCCATTCCCTCGCCGATATTTTCTTTATCCTTTCTTTTATTATTTGGGAAGTAGATCGGGACAGCTTCATTTTAAATCTAATTGGCTTTGATTCTCATTAAAGACAAAGAAAGAGGTAAATCATTGAAGAGTAGAGGTTTCTCATTAGTCCCACTGCTGCCACACCCATGCATGTTGGACCAGCTGGAGCTGCTGTTACCTTGGAAACCTCTGCACAAATGATTAATAAGAGATTGCAACAGAGAGATGTGAAGCATAACTGCAGGAAGTCCTGTATCTTTAGAGAGATAGGGACACATTAGCACCTAGATGCTGATTGTATTTAACAAGTAAAAGTTGCAATAAAATGCCTTCAAACTCTGCAATCATCATACATCAGTGGTTGTAATTTATGATTTCATCTCAGTCAGAAATGAAAGAACCTACAAGTCTGTGTGCTGAAAATCGTCCATGTAGTGATGGAGCGCCACAAAATGGCCTCCCTGACAATCTTCAGATGACTCAACAGTTGACTGATGTCTGGCATGAGCAGTCAGGCGTCGGCGCCAACAGGAAT
Source organism: Perca fluviatilis (assembly GCF_010015445.1). NCBI lineage: Eukaryota > Metazoa > Chordata > Actinopteri > Perciformes > Percidae > Perca > Perca fluviatilis. The sequence continues at coordinate 20,760,276 of NC_053126.1, read as the reverse complement.
GACATGCTGCCCCTCACCAACTGTTAAACTTGTACAAATAGAATTTAGCTGATAAGTACCGATTCACAGTCTGACAAGAAGCTTTGAACATGGTGGGAATTATGAGGCTTGTTTAAAGTCTCACTCCAGACACATTTTAAAGTATGTAAAACTACTCTGTTATGATCAGTATTTTGTTTAACATGGTTAACCCACGTAAAAGTAAAATAAAAGTCTGAAAAGGGGCTTGAAGCACATCTACCCTTTCTCCCTCACTGAGAAATTCTGGATCCCACTGTGCTCTTGCTCACGCTTGGTTGAAACTCGTTCAATGACTACATTCTAGCTTCACAGGTGAAAGAGCAGCGTGCATCTAGATAACTAGAAACATTGGAGATTTAGCCATGGCTTATGCCAAGTTCAGACAGGAGGAGGTAGGATGGCCGTCTCGTGGTGCCATCTGCCCGGGCAGCATGCTTGACGAGCTTGCCGAGCTTGTCGGGCTCGTCCGCGGTCTGCAACTATGAGTGTGTTTTTGCTCTCTGTGCTGACAGTGATTAGACAGCGATTGGTTTACCAGATTAGTGACAGACCTTATAAAGCTTGCCCGGGATACTTTTCAATGTCAGAGAAGTGCACAGACGCTGAAGCCTTGAGGTCCTGAATCTGGAAAGTTGCACAAAAAATTAATTAGTGATGAAGAAATTCTTTGCAACTTAGTTTTTCGTTTCTCATACCTGGAATCTTTCAGGGGAGCCACCTGAGAACTTTATCATATTCATTGAGTTTAAAAGTATGTAACACTTTCGCATCATTTAAAGGTCCCATGACATGGTACTCTTTGGGTGCTTTTATATAGGCCTTAGTGGTCCCATAATACTGTATCTGAAGTCTCTTTCCCGAAATTCAGCCTTGGTGCAGAATTACAGCCACTAGAGCCAGTCCCACAATGAGCTTTCCTTAGTGTGTGTCATTTCTGTGTCTGTAGCTATTGAGGAGGAGAGAGGGGGGCGAGGTGGAGGGTGGGGGTGTGGCCTTGACCAACTGCCACTTTGCTTGTTTGAAAGCCATGATGTCTCTCTCTCATGGGTGGACCAAATTCTCTGGGCGGGCAAAGCAGAGAAAGGGGAGGTAACCTTGCTCCTTATGACCTCATAAGGAGGAGATTCCAGATCGGCCCATCTGAGCTTTCATTTTCTCAAAGGCAGAGCAGGATACCCAGGGCTCGGTTTACACCTATCACCATTTCTAGCCACTGGGGGACCATAGGCAGGCTGGGGGAATGCATATTAATGTTAAAAAAACCTCATAAAGTGACATTTTCATGCCATGGGACCTTTAATAATTTTCATGATAACTTAGAGACTTTAATATTGATACTATAAACAAATGAGTTTGCCAAAGACCAACTCTACCAGCCTTTACACTACACTTACATTAAACCAGTACTGTGTTATTGTTAGGGGTGGCTCAAACCCAGAAACACAACAATGGACACAACACAAGAGTAGAAGATCATTGCATGAATGGTTATTTAAGTGAATTATGGCTGCAACTAGCGGTTATTTTCATCAGCGATTCATCTGCTGATTGTTTTCTCGATTATTGGTTTGGTCTTTGAAATGTCTTTTAAGAGATGTCTTAGAATTCCTTATTTTGTCCAAAAGCCCACAACTCAATTAAATTTAGTTTACTATCACAAAATACAAAAGGGATAAATAATCCTGATTGAGAAGCTGGGAATTGCTAGGTTTTTGTAGTTTATTCTCAAAAACCTCGACAATGAAATTATCAAAATACATTACATACAATTTTTTTTCTTTCTTTTTTATTGGCAGCTAGAGGATTTACAGTTTACAATTACTTTACTTCACGCTTGTTTTGACAGTTACGCATCACAAAAAAAGTTAGGTGCTTATAGGACAGAAAGAACAAAACAAAACATCCATCCAGGATCAAATCAATTTCGATTAGATTCACCATCAAGACAGCCATCTCTATAATCCAAAATCTTATTCTTGGAGAAGGTGGTTGCTTAAGCACCAAAAACAGACCTCATATGCCAGTTAACATTCTATTTTCCAACACGTAACCTTTAACAACCTGATAACCTGACAGTGACTGTATTTCTTTGTTTTGCTTCTGCCTCTCAGCTGTCAATAATGTTTCAATGTTTTGTGCTTGGTGAGATTTTGTTTTTCCAGAGGAACCCATCCAAAACTTTCAGCATGTTTGGAAGCAAGAAGAGTGAATGAGTGACAATCACTTTCAATGTGATCTTCATTTTTATTCATTCATACAAATGCATGATGGTTTCTCCATTTAAACGGCAAACGTAAAGAACTCTCATGACTCTCATACAGTTTAGTTTGTCTAGCTTGTCTTCTATTTGATCAGATTTCAAAATATTCTTACCAAAAATACAGTTTTGTCAATCATTTAAACACAATAAAATCGGCTGACTGAATCGTGACCTTGGTTGCAAAGATAGCGGCTGGCCGAGGGGAGCTGTAAAGGGCAGAAGTGTGTGTGCAGAGTGTGGCTGGGCTGCTGCCAAACTGTCAGGGAGTGCTTAGGTAGCGTCAGCTGGGGAAGATTAGTAGTTTAACCAGAGCTAATGTTATAACCATAGGGATGGAAATCCAGCTGGATAAACAACCCGCCATTTATTTGAAAGAAACACTATAAACATATTTTAAGTAAAGGATTCATTCAGCCTTGATAGTCCCCACCAGGCTTTTGCCTTTTAGAAGCACATCTACCTTTTTGTTATGATTAGTTGCTCTTGGGACTTTAAAAGGCTTCCTGTTGTCAAATGTGAACAAGGTGGGGGTGCTGATCCAAATCAACTCCTCCCTGGTGGTGGTAGCAGATTAAAAAGGAAAGTGGAGCAGCAGTCAACCATAAAATAGCAGTATCAAAAAACTAAAAGCATATCCTACAGCATATCTGTCTTCATAATTAGCTTTTTCTGCTACTTTTTCCTTAAAAGAGAAACTGTTGCTTAAAGGGAACCTATTATGCTTTTCCGTATTTTCTGTCATATCGATAATGTTTCAATGTCAGATTTTGATGTTAAACGTGTCCAGAGCTTTCAAGAATGAGCTAAATGTATTTCAGGAAATTCCTATGAGCAAAAACCTCAACTTTCCCAATGTTCCGAACGCTCCGCTTTCAACGTTTTTTTCTACTCTTGGCTCGGTGTCACATGCAGTCGAGCCGGGTTTCTATGATTGCTCCAGGCAGGCTATTGCAGTTTTTTTAGGCTACAGTAACTGCTGTGTTTACATTAGACTAGCTACATGCTAAATCAGGGAAAGCTTTAATCTTGGTAATTGTTGTTAATTTCTCCCAGATTTTGAGTCACATTACTGCTGAAACATATCCGATTTGGGTAGTATTTGGTTCAGAAGCTTTTATCTGCGATTTCTGACGGTAGAAAGTTCTGCTTTATTCCATTACAATCTGCTACTAACTACAAGTAGCTGCATGCTAAAGCCAGGGAAACCTATAATCTTAGCTGCTAATGTTTATTTCTCTACAATGTCTGGTTGTGTAGTTTTTGGTATAAAAGCCTTCAGTGGTGATTTTTCACGGTACAAAGTCCGGCTATATGTTTTCAAAAACATATTTTAGTGCACTGTTTAGCTGAACAAAATGAGATTGATCAGTGCTGCTTAGTTTGACAGTTTGATCGAAGTTCACAAGCTCCCACTGACACTGTGTTAGAGACTCTTCTGCTCTGATTGGTTGTTTATCTTCTGGCGTGGTGGGAACTCACAAATGCCATTAGGATCACTAAGGGGAAGCAGAGGAACAGGGTTTTAAGGCGAGGATGAGATTCGCTGATGTTAGCCAACACATTTATGAAAAACTACACATTGAATAGTAATTTCAGCATTTGATTGTTATTGATTTTTTTTTTTAAATATTCAAATTACATTCGACTTCCCGAATTTGTTGCACCAGCCCTAATCAGTGCAGGACCTTTAAACATTATTTAAAATCATCTGCTTAATCATACTACCTTTTGAAGGTAAACTATGGGACAATTACATACCATCAATTTACATCCACTAAAAGTGCTTGTTTTTGCCACTGACTGGTTCAGATTGTTATTATAAGTGTCTGACTACATTATGAAAGAACCCTACAGAGAAATAAAACGTTTTTTCTTTACCTTTCGCTTGTTATTGTGTCTAACTAAGTCTCACTTAAGAAGTCTTGTTCTGAAGTAGGTGACTTGTTGCCTTAAAACAGCGGTGGAAACAGTGAGTGAGTGTTGGAGAGAGGAGTGCCCGGGAATAGTTTGTTGAGGAGTACATAAAGTGTAGCTTAGTGTTATCTAAAATATTTTCAATGTCAACTAATTTTGACAATGTGGATGAGTCAAGTCAACTCTTGCGTTTCAGAACGACACTTCTCTGTGAGCGAGACTTGGTTAGACACAATAACAAGCAAAAACAAGAAAACAAACCATTTTATTGTAAATACCATAACTTTCTGTTAAATTTTGCAGGGAGAGTTAATTCAGCTGAAACAGAAATGACGCAGCAGCTGAAGTGTGATATCACTGTGACCAGACTCAATATCAGTGAGCCAAGTTTTATTGATTTAGTGGTTTTGTTTTGCTGTGTTGTTTTTTTGTGTCGTCTGACCACAGAGATGAAAGTTAATCACATGTGTATTAAAAACCTATCAATATCAGATTTAGGTTTGTTGTGTGCTATACAAATAAGTTTGCCTTCCCTTCGGCGGTCACACAAAGTTGCAGCTGCTGACACTGCAATATTTCCGCACCTTTCAACAACAAGGCAATTGAAAGTGTTCAACGTATGCCATAAAGGTATCATATAAAATATTAAAAAGTATAAGCCAATATAAAAAGGCTATGTGAAAAGACACATATATAGGATTTAAAAGGATAACAAAGTTGAATTAGAAGATTAAAAAAAGAAAAAAATAGAATAAGTCAAATTAAAAAACACATTACAGTGCAGCTAAAAGGCAGTATGAGATTGGAATAAATAGTCCCAAATTTAACTTAGTAAAGTCCACAGTCAAACATAAGAGTTCTTATGCCCTCATTTGAAAGAACAGAGACAGCTGGAGCAAACTTTATTTCTGGGAGTTCCAGATATTTGGTGCTTATAAATTGAATGCTGCTTCTTTGTGTTTAGTTTCAATTCTGGGGACAGCAAGCAGACCTGTCCCGAAGATGTGGATGGTTCATAACGGAGCAGCAGATAAGAAATGTTTTTTGGCCATTGACCAACAGTGCAATTTTAAAGTTGACTCTTTGACAAAGAGGAAGCCAGTGTAACGATCTGAGAACTGATCTTTGCTGCTTGCACTGGATAGAATTATTAAACAAAACTGACGAGGAATTGGTATTCAATTTGATACATCTGCAGATTTAGTTGAGTGCATTTTTTAAATTATATTTCTTATAGAAGAAATAGGAAGTGGGTGTTGATTTGAGTGGCTGTGATTAATGTGATGTGTGAGATACGGCAGTGCAGCTTAGTGGCATTCATTAACCTCACATTCAGTTCCTCAATCTCTGATCTTAGCTTGTTAGAGATATCCCTATGAAGGGAGATTGGGGGACAAACTTGTGTGACCTCGCTGGCCTTATCAGTCTTGTCAGCCCGGGCAACAAAAAGCTGTCTTCTCTTTTTGTCGTCTTCGTTATCAGCAAGGTTGGTGTCACAGAATGTGTTTGGGCGGAGGCAGGCAGATGATGTGCCAGTGGCCGAGGGGTGAATTAAATGCCAGCATTAACCAGAGCTTCCTTTTTATCAGTGAATCCCAAAAGGGGTGAGCCAGGGGAAAGTGGGGGGAGGATCATTAGGAGACTGATCCATGAGCTGCTTATCAATACGCTGAGGCAGCTGTGTGTCAAGTGTATCACCTTAGGTCTGGCTGGTAAGCTAAAATGGTCCATCAGTACTTTAACTTAGTTATATTTACTCAAGTGCAATTTACCTTTACCTACAGTATATTGATTTAGCTGAAAATGAAGTGAATCTAATATTCATTAGATGCAATCAGCTGCTAATCCTCAGTTATTTCACTGTAATTCTTGAGGAAAAAGACGATAATTTTGGGCTTGAAAGGTAAAGATTCTGATGATGTTTCATTAGTCTTTCCTTAGTAGTCTCAAGCGATTACCCTGCAAGTAGAGCTGCTGAGGTCAGCTACAATTTCCCCAAGTGGATAAAAAAGTATCAGACAGAGTGACTATCAGCAGCATTCATTTTCTGGGCCACTTGGGTTTGGCAGAACAGAGTAAATACACAAAACTGACATACTTTCACTGTACAATCTGTCTGTCTGCCTGTCTATCTACCTGTGTGTGTGTTTGTGTTTGTGTGTGTGTGTGTCTGTGTATGTGAGTCAGACTATGAAAAACTTTACAAATTATTTAACACACATAGGCCTGAAATAAACACATGCACACACAGGACCTACTGTATAGATAGAGGTGTTGAAATTAATCAAATAATCGATGCATCAAATCGTGGACATATGCTGCATCGATAATTGGCAGGCTCATAATCGATTATTTCTGTTTACAATTTAATGTAGGCTTAACAACATTTCTGTTTACATATTCTTTATGTTTTGCACATTCAGGAAGTGCCATGTGCTCAGTGCTGTAGTTTTATGTATCCAATTTATTTAGTATTAGAGCACTGCAGAAAGTTTTGTTTTTGAAGCTTGAAAAGCTATGAATTAAATATCCTAAATGGCTTTAATAGAAAAATGTATTTGACGCATCATGATGCATCGAGATATCAAATCGAATTGAATCGCTGACATGATAATTGTAATCGAATCGGGAGATGAGTGAACATTCACACCTCTATGTATAGACATGCATTATTGTTGTGGAAAGATGTCGGAGTGATGGAGCTGCCATAATCAGGTGCTAAAGCGGCACTGGCAGTGCCCAGGACGTCAACCGGCACCTCTCCAGTTACCAGTCCACACTCCATTCCTAGTCCGTGCTGGGACTTCAGTCCCAATACCAAGTCCCTACACACTGAGCTACTACCGTAGGGTGAAAGTATGTCAGTTTTGTATATTCACCTTATTCCGCTACACCCAAGTTAACCTGACTCCGCCAGATGGATTGCTTCGCATTTGCTCGGCATATCCATCTGGGAACTTTCCGTTGGAGAACTTTTGGGAAGGGGCGAAAATACTGGTTAGCTGATTGGATAAACCATCTGTCTATCACCACCTATGTTGGTGATAGATGGGCCAACTCAACCAATCAGATCAAACTCTTGCCGAAACCAGTCGGGAGAAGAGCAAAACCATCTTTTCCTCAGAGAAAAGCCTCCAGTGCCGTTTTTTGCTCCTCTTTCAATGAAGGAATACTTTCTAATTTGGATAAAACTTGCGCGATAGCTACGCTCATCTCATCCGTGGAAGCTGCCATGTTGTTTAGGCTAACAATCGCTTCTCGTTGGGTCACATCTAAACCTGCCTCAAAACCAACGCTGATTGGTCGGTCGTTTGGCGAACGGCTCCAAAGTTTCTCTATCTCAAGATGCCGGACTGATCTGTGAGTAGAAAACTAGAGCTCGCGAGATCAAGACAGTCTCACGAGGCTACACCTAAGTGGCCCAGAAAATCAATTCTGTTTTAAAGGTACCATATGGAGTTTTTTTTACTAGTGGTTGGAGCTTTTGACAACATTTTTGAGTGCTATTCCTCTGGTCAACAATGCTACTGCTGGGTAAGACGCAAACAATGCAGGTTTTAAAATAAACTCATAAAATTGTCGTAACAAATGTTTTGTGCAAAGGGACATGCATTCAACATGTTTGTTAGACCACAGTGATACACACAATGTGTTTTGGTGGGACATGGTAAGGTTGTGACTTTTTTAATGTCTACGTGACCAGGGTGCTTATTCAGACACATGCAGCCACCTCAGCATGTAATCATCAGTGACAGCGGCTCAAAGATGATAGATAGGCCCCAGCGAAACCTCCTCTGCTTCATCACAAAGGAAGCCATTTTTAGATTATTCTACGAACCCTGACAACAACTATTAGATGTAATGACGATTAAATGAGCGGCAATCACAAGAGGGTCAATCTCTTGGCTCAATCAGTGGCTACCACGGGATGTATCCTTTCTGTTCATTTAAAAACCCTTCCAGTTTCTCTTCTGTTACTACAGTCAGATTAGAAAACTAATAAACGATAAAAAAGCAATTGAATGCTTTGCATGTCATTACAGTCATTTTAAATCAAACTCGAGTTTTGATGAATGGCAGCCCGCCACAAGGTACACTGTTTTTATTCACCTCCCTCATGTTTAATCTACTTGCCAGTGTCAGGGCCGCACCTGTGTCTTCACAGACAAGGCCACCATGAATAATGTACAACTGTTAACCTTCCTTCGCGCCACACTCTGGTGTTGCACAGCCATTGTTGAGCTATTACGCGATTTTCATCCGGTATTGTCAGAAACATTCTCGGCCTCATTGATCTATGAATGTTTAATCGTGGTTTATAGGCCAGTCTTTCCCGACCAGTTTACTACTGTGTTCTTTGATCTGAGACAATGTTGTTGACAACGTACTGGAATATATTTATGGGAAATGCATGCCATGGCATCACAGCCATAGAGTGCTGTGTAATTGGATCTGACGCTTGGGTTGGCTATATCCCTAATTAATCAGTGATTTCCCTTATGTTTTAGAATTGCAAATTGGATATCTTGAGCCTTTGAGCTGTTCTTTACACTGACTGCATAGTTGGTCTGAGAAACCCTCTATGAAACTCTTTATGGCTCAAAGCTAATTATTCAGCCTGTGGATACAGGCTTTGGAAGGCTGCCTCTGACTCTAGCTGTAGGATGTGTGTGTGTGTGTGTGTGTGTGTGTGCGCGCGTGCGCGCATGTGTATGTGAGGTGTTAGAGAAAATAAGTGTGGTTGCATGCATTTGACATTTCAATACCCTGTTCCTGTTCTTTGTATTTGGACCGGTTATTCATTTTACATGGATGTGTTTTACATTTTCATAGTCCTCATTCTGCTGTTTACATTATGTGCGCATAATGTACCTGTGTGTGTGCACATGCCTTTTTGAGTCTACGTTAATTTCTTTTGTCAGTGTGAAAGGTTCCTTTGGGCTCTTGTTTGGGCTTTGTAGTGCTTGAGTTAAAAATGGCTTTTCATTACATATTCAGAAAAAGAGATTACAGCCGTGTTGCCAAACATCCGACCATACAATGAAAAGCAACTTGTGCTCAAGATCAAAATGATGTCAAACCCACACACTTGGTTGATCTTGCAGCAAATTAGATATTTTGTCTTGTTGTGTACAAAGCTGTCTTGTAATAATTTGGTTAGCCTTTACAATGCATGGCAAAAATGATGTTATAATGATTCCGAGCTGCCGCACATTGCAGACGAAATATCAAGAAGTAGCTATATTCTGTTTTGATTTCTTTTTCCTGCTTAATTGTTCCTCAGAGCAGCATAGGGGGGGTTACAACAAGACATTAAAAAAAGGAAAATAAAAAAAATAAAAATGCCCTTCTTCAGTACCCAGGGAGAAAATGCTCTCCACTGTAATTAGCAGAAGAACGCTGATGAATGCTGACAAGTCAACTTTTGAATCTTATTAAACAATGCATTAAAACATCGAGTGAACAAGAGCCTAAGACGAGTTGGCTCAAAGGCCTGTTTACTTGTATTGATGAAGCCTATTTAACTTGACTGTGTTGGACAGAGATGGTTCATTGGCAGACCAAGTATGAATTAAAGCTTCACCATTAAAGCAGTGGAAAATGGTACAAAAAGTGGCTTGGAATAAGAAACCAGGTAAGCGGATAACGTCCTTGCACAGACTGCTGAGTTGATGTATGCTGTTTGATGTGTTTACTAGTGGTGGGCGATATATATCCTTTACGATAATATTGTCATTGTTGTGTTAACGATGTGCAAATCGACATTATCGAGTATTTAAATTACTCAAAACACGCACTGGAACCGATTGGAACGCTACACATTCACTCATGTCAACAAAGATGGCGGCGCACTATTGTGCAGCGGCTACTAGCTCTCCTGTCGGTGTATATTTATACAAGTACAGCCACACTGAACTAATCAGTATAGGACTACGATACAACACAAACGTTACGAGAGCCTTCCAGGCGGCTCATAACATCCCGGAGGACATAGCCAGACCGGGCGCTGCGTGGGTTGTTGTTTGCATCTAGCACGCCGAGCTAGCTACCGGCAGGATGAGAACATAACTCCGGCAAGACCAGAGGCGGAGGACTGCATTTTTGTAGTACCAACCGCAGGATCGTTGTCCAGCACGGCTCACCTGACCTGGAGCCCTGTCGGTAATATACAGGCCATTTTATTTACCACGAAAACAGCACACTGCCGTCTACATAGCCCCCGATGCTAACGTTAGCACAAGTTTGGCTCACTGCTTACCATAGTGAACTAACTCCAGCGCGATCATCTGGAGGGGATACATATTATAGCAGAGGACTTTAACAAGGTGTCCTTAAAGTCTGTACTCCCCAGCTTTTTCCAGCATGCAGCTTGTGCTACTAGAGGGAAGAACACACTAGACCATGTATACTCTAACCAACCCAGTCTCACGTCAGTTCGTGATGGCATTACGAAATTAAATCTATTAGAACGTGATACCCTCACGTTATTTTGAAGATTTACGTGTTGGGGTCACGTTTTTTATACTAATGTATTTCAATGAGAAGCATCTTACGTAATCACAGCACGAAACTTTCTGCCAGTTGGGCTGCAGCAGAGAAGCTGGATACAGCTTTGATATTATTGGTATTTTTCGCCCAATAACCGCTGTTTTAATCAATATTTATTCACCAGATCTTATCACGGTTTATATGTATTTCTTTTAATGTTATTATTTCGGTCTATTTCGGCCAGGGAAGCTGGATTGCTTTGTTGTTTATTGATATTTTTAAAACTATAACGCTACATCTTTCAACATGTATTTAGCTGTTATCATGGTATGCATTTCTTTATTTTAATAATAGTATTTCGGTCTTATTGCCGGTAAATATTACAGTAAATAAGACAGAACAGTAGGTTACGATATGAGCGAGCTGGGCGCATTCAAAGCCGATGTCCCACGATGCCATGCGGGCATTCATTCACAGAATCAGACAGCGATCAGCGGGTCTTTAACGCCTGTATCACTTCAATGTACGTTAGGGATCATGTAGAGCGTTGTTATAGCGACTACAACAACGGCAGGGTGATCAGGACCCGACGCCAATCTTCGATTGATAGCTCTCCTCAGAGGGAACAGAACTGCGTCCATGGCAACGCTATGCTATGCATGAACAACGTTGTGTTATACTTAGAAGCGGTCTGTTATCAAGAAAATAAAGACCCGTATTCTACATTAGAATTCAAGCAAGCCATGTAATAAATATAATATATATAATCAGTGGTTTTGTCACCAGCAACAACGTGTTGCTCAGTTATGTTCCAGTAACTTGTGCACCGTTTAAAAAATCAGCTGAAGACTCGAGTGACGTCGTAATTACCGCTCGGCGGGTAGAAAAGATAAAAATACATAATATTCGTAATATTGATGTTTTTGTCTAACGTTGTATTTGAGGAGTTAAACAATAAACATAGCAATAATAATAAAATACAGTTTCATGTATTTGTCTCATGTACTGTTTGCTCAGCCCGGCGGGGGCGCATCAATCTGAAATGGAACGAAGCCCACTCCGCGACGGCGGCAGAAACAGGAGCCGAACACGTCCGCCCACCCACCCCGGAAGAACTACAAGTGCTCAAGCTTTGTAACAGATTATGGGCCGCGGCTATAGTGGGAGTTGTAGTTTTTAAATATATTGGTATATTTCTCATATGTAGAAGTTGGTAGTGTAGAATTTTGGATACACCCTGGGTTTTTTTGGGATGGGGAACACACTGGTGTCATCAGGTTGTAAAAATCGAATCGTTAAACAGGTGAAAATAGCTTATTACCATATTTGACAGTGCTTACAGTGGGTAAACTTTGGTGACGATATCTACATGATAGCTGAGGTCCAGAGCTTTCTAGAACAGCTGGTCCTATGTGTGTAGCACCTTCTGTTGCTAAATGACAAGCCTTCAAAGATGTACTGGGTTCAAGGTTCAGATGTCAATATTTCAAAGCAGGAATAATGTATCCTCTTCAGACTGACATATGTTACTGTCCAGGCTGAGACCTTTCCAACGATGTGTTTGCTATAGTCCTACGACAAGGTTTTAATTTTCACATATCATAGGGACCATTTTGCAAGCAATACTTTATTATCCCCAGAGGGATATTTGCCTTCAGTTAAAATGCTTCAAAAATAACACTTGACATATTGTTTTATCAGCATACAGATGACATACTTATGATAAAAAAACATAAAAAAAGTGATATGGAGTCAGATTGAAGCACATCACACAGCCACAATCTATTGCTCATCTTTCACAAACAGTGAGCAACACACAACCGCATCATATCATGAAGCTATTCCCCTCAAGCAACATTCAGCCTCAAGCAACATTATTTTAACTTTGAATTGAGGTAGGTCCAAATTAGGGCTATAGTTTAGAATTATTTAGTTTACATTAGGGTACCCATTTCTTCTGTCAGAGGATAGAGCTACTTGGCATGGAGAATAAAGATTGATCAGACCATATTCTCTGTGCTCCCCTTACAAGTAAGCTTTAAATGAGATGTTTTTAGATATTGCTGACATATTAAAATGCTCTGTAATGCAGCCTTGTATAACATAAACCATCTGATTCACTGTGAGTGTCTGCTCTAAATGATAAGACACGGGCCTTCCAGCCAAAGGTGTTGTCCATATACACACCATGGTGCCTGTAGGAGCAGAGCCCATTGATTGGTTCATCATTTATGACCTCTGATACCCTCTGACCCATGTCACGACCAACTCCTCATTTTGTGATGGTTGAATGAGATTGTTGGTTTGGCACCACATTCTGGTCTCTATTTTAGCAGAATATGCAAAAGTACTTGTGTCTGTGTGCAGTAGGCTGAGGTAGAAGTGTGCCAAAAATGCCAAAACCGTTTGTGTACACGCGGCCACAAAACAGCTAAATACATCTCTGTTAGACAAAACCTCAGCAAAACTCTGCTTAAAATGCTTCCTAAAACTAGCCCCTTCTTAATTTTGAAAAGGTAGTCTCAGTAAAGGCTACAGAGGTTATAGCTACAAGCTGTACTGTAACCATGCTGATTGATATCAGGATCATCTTCTGAATATAATAATTAATGATAGGCCTACCATAAATTGTTTAAAACAACTAATAATACAGTGTGATTTAAATCAAATTAAGTCCCATACATAAATATCCTTATGTTTTTTTTCCCCTTTAGTCTTTGCTATTAACATTCATCAACTGCAAATTTAGAAAATTGCGTTTTTAAATAACTATGCATGGAAAATAAAATGAAAAATGCTTCTCTTTGTAAGTAGTTTTATTTTTTGTTTTTCACAACATAGCCTACAAGTCAAAACAAATGCCCATTAGTCAAACAAGCCATTAGGCTGTAGTTCTAAACACTTAACTGTAGTTTGTTTATATAGGCCTAGTATTTTTCTGCGACAAGGCAAATCAAAGTGCTTAGCATAAAATACAATTTTTTCATTATTGGTATTTTTATTGTATAAATTCTCATGTACAACGTGCAGCAATTTGTTTTATTTTTTTACGTGCAGCAATCTTTTCTATCTGCCGAGTGGTAATTACTACGTCACTTCAGGAGTCTTCAGCTGATGTCATTTAGCAACAGAAGGTGCAACACACATAAAAAAGCTCTGGACCTCAGCTATCATGTAGATATGGTCACCAAAGTTTACCCACTGTAAGCACTGTCAAATATGGTAATAAGCTATTTTCACCTGTTTAACGATTCGATTTTTAAAATCTGATGACACCAGTGTGTTCCCCATCCCAAAAAAACCCAGGGTGTATCCAAAATTCTACACTACCAACTTCTACATATGAGAAATATACCAATATATTTAAAAACTACAACTCCCACTATAGCCGCGGCCCATAATCTGTTACAAAGCTTGAGCACTTGTAGTTCTTCCGGGGTGGGTGGGCGGACGTGTTCGGCTCCTGTTTCTGCCGTCTGCCGTGAGTGGGCTTCGTTCCATTTCAGATTGATGCCGCCCGCCGGCCGGCTGAGCAAACAGTACATGAGACAAATACATGAAACTGTATTTTATTATTATTGCTATGTTTATTGTTTAACTCCTCAAATACAACGTTAGACAAAAACATCAATATTACGAATATTATGTATTTTTATCTTTTCTACCCGCCGAGCGGTAATTACGACGTCACTTCCGGAGTCTCCAGCTGATTTTTTTAAACGGTGCATAAGTTACTGGAACATAACTGAGCAACACGTTGTTGCTGGTGACAAAACCACTGATTATTTATATTATATTTATTACATGGCTTGCTTGAATTCTAATGTAGAATACGGTCTTTTATTTTCTTGATAACAGACCGTTGCTAAGTATAACACAACGTTGCCATGCATAGCATAGCGTTGCCATGGACGCAGTTCTGTTCCCTCTGGAGGAGAGCTATCAATCGAAGATTGGCGTCGGGGTCCTGATCACCCTGCCGTTGTTGTAGTCGCTATAACAACGCTCTACATGATCCCTAACGTACATTGAAGTGATACAGGCGTTAAAGACCCGCTGATCGCTGTCTGATTCTGTGAATGAATGCCCGCATTGCATCGTGGGACATCGGCTTTGAATGCGCCCAGCTCGCTCATATCGTAACCTACTGTTCTGTCTTATTTACTGTAATATTTACCGGTAATAAGACCGAAATAATATTATTAAAATAAAGAAATGCATACCATGATAACAGCTAAATACATGTTGAAAGATGTAGCGTTATAGTTTTAAAAATATCAATAAACAACAAAGCAATCCAGCTTCCCTGGCCGAAATAGACCGAAATAATAACATTAAAAGAAATACATATAAACCGTGATAAGATCTGGTGAATAAATGTTGATTAAAACAGCGGTTATTGGGCGAAAAATACCAATAATATCAAAGCTGTATCCAGCTTCTCTGCTGCAGCCCGACTGGCAGAAAGTTTCGTGCTGTGATTACGTAAGATGCTTCTCATTGAAATACATTAGTATAAAAAACGTGACCCCAACACGTAAATCTTCAAAATAACGTGAGGGTATCACGTTCTAATAGATTTAATTTCGTAATGCCATCACGAACTGACGTGAGACTGGGTTGACTCTAACATAGCATACAGAACTGCGCCTCTACCTCACCTGGGCCAGTCAGGTCACATCCAACTATTTCTGATCCCAGCATAAATCCCGGTCAGATTGACTATACAGCCAAGTAGAAGGACTATTAAAACGTGGCCTGACACTACCCTATCTCATCTCCAGGACTGCTTCCAATAAGGACATGGTTGTGTGCAATATGTTACAGAACAGAGCCCTTTATTATTATGATTTAATCTTGCTTGTATGCTGCACAATTTACATTACAACAGATGTGTAGAACTGAATATTTACTCAGAGTTCAATGTTCCTACACTAGTTCAATTAGTATTAGTATAGTATTGGTATTTTGTCTTTAAAGTTTTTACTTGAATACTTACATTTTAAAGAAAATAAATAAGAATTGTTTTCATTTAACATTGTGCCCATTATTATAATCAGTGATTAAGTAACTCAGACTTTTAAAAACACAATTTTAAAGGATATCGTCTAATTATCGTTATCGTCAAAATCTGCAAAAATATCGAGATATTATTTTTTGTCCATATCGCCCACCCCTAGTGTTTACACAAAGGACATGTTGGAAGACTGAAATACTGCTCTAATCCAAGTTGCATGGAAGATAAATATATGAGCAATTGTAACAATAAACTTATTGGTGGTGGTTATTTTTCTTTGCCTACTTTCCTTTCTGTAATCTTCCTGTTTCCCTACGTTTGTTTAATTTAAAGGTACTTTTAATTATTATTTTATGTGGTGTGTTTGGCTGATTTCTGTACAGCTTTCTCTTGGAAAAATAGTAAATCCCTGAAAGTTAGAACAACATAGTATCACAGTAGAGGTC
This sequence comes from Perca fluviatilis, assembly GCF_010015445.1. Classification (NCBI taxonomy): domain Eukaryota; kingdom Metazoa; phylum Chordata; class Actinopteri; order Perciformes; family Percidae; genus Perca; species Perca fluviatilis. The sequence goes on along the minus strand of NC_053126.1, from coordinate 20,744,129 downwards.
TGGTCTTTCTGTTTTTATTTTGCTCTTACATGAGTAAAAATGGATCCATAATATGAATTTGTGTGCACAATTTAAGAAAACTAAACGTTAAACAATATTGTTAAAGCTAGAGTGCGGAATCTTCAGTTCTTCCAGTGTAGTTGCTTATTCTGTCTCTCTGATTGGTTACATGCAGAGGTTAAAGTGGACCGGAACAGTGTTCCGGCACCTTCGATTAACTGGTCAATTGATCTAATTGGCAGTTTCATACATCAGTGTTTCCTGTTTGTTTTAAAATAATCATTCCTGTGTTTCCTCTATTCACTCTCAGCAGCGCAGCGCCGTGAGTCCATGCACAAGGCAACTGTCTGTGGTGAGTTCACATGTCTGTAATAAAAGCATGACAGTGGTGGACTACCGGTAGCCTACTGGTTATAAAACAGGCTCTTTAGTGATTGACGTGTTAATGTGCTGCAGATCCGGTGTTTTAAGCTGAGCTGGATATTATTATATTATTATTATATTCAGTTAAAACTGGTGATGCTGTTCTGCCGTCATTGTTCTCCGTGAAGATAGCTGGAAGTTAGTCTATATCCACAACGTTCCACTTCCGGGATTGTTTAGGCGCCACCGTAAAATTTCGCTGTATGTCTTTCATTTTGGCCGGATGTCCGCCACCTTGCGCTTTATTTGTGTTGGAATTTTAAACTCCGGTCAATTCATGAGGACTATGGTTAACTGCTGAAGTAGAAAAGAGAGAGTTCTCTGTGCTTCTGCAAACCAGAGCAATCTGGTGCAACCAGGGCAGGACAAGACAGTGTAGAGTAAAAAGATCGCCGGTGCAACACAGATGTCTTCTTAATTTACATTTGTTGTTTTTTTTAAGGTGCATAACAGTGACTAACGTTTTGATGTAAGGTTACATAAATTAAGAAGACATCTATGGTTAACTGCTCCTCAGATCTCTGCAGGATAAATCCAGACAGCTAGCTAGACTATGTGTCCAATCAGAGTTTTCTGTTGCATGACAAAAAGTGGCGACAAACAAAAAATTTATTAATTTATTCAATTTTACTTCGGGACCAGTATAAAAACAACAAAACCTAGGAACCTTTATTGAGAATATAAAGGTTATATATATATATATACATTTAAAAAAAAGGCTTATCTCAAATTAACATAAAGGTCGCAAGTAAATAAATAATGTAAGGGCTTTTCTTGTCAGTTTCAAAGTTTTCCAATTTTGGTGTGGTGTTAGCACCCACCCCAGATCTTAGGGTTCCACCACCTGCCATATCCCACTTTAACCCCTGGTTACACAGTGTGTCAGTGTACCTGTATTACCCAATACCTTGACAGACAGGAAGGGGGAAGTTACCACAAGGGTGTTATTATGAATGTCCGACATTGTTTCTGTCAAAAATTGACAAAAAAAATCTTTTTTAACATTACCACAGAATAAGCAGAAATATTGATATGGGTCTCTTAAATATAATTGTGACCAACATTATCTATCATCTGGGACATTTTTCATCTCTCCCCGGTGGGTAAACTATGTAATGACAACACTGTTGCTAATAACGGCCTCACTAATTTATTGATCGAGCTCTAGTCAAAGATGAAAAAATGAAATAAAAAATAAGGTTTCTTTCTCATTTGTTATTCCTATCAGGAGAGACTTAATTTAGAATGAACAATCATTTTATTACAAGTACATGATAAAAAAAAAAGTCTTTGGTGATTAGACCCCATCATGACGTAGTAGGCTATGGGGTAGTGATCCCGTGTTTAGATCAGGATATTTCTCCTGGGGTCTAGACACTGATGGTGGTGGTGAAGAGAGTTGGCTGAACATCTGGACGATAGAATGTGGAGCAGGACTGGGTGCTGATATGATGAAGACTAGAGGTGTAGCCGTGGAGGAGGGTCGCATCAGATCATACTGAAATGAAAACCGACAGCAGCAGAGAGGAGAAGGGATTTTAAAGTTCAATATGATTGGCTAGGAGAGAGTGGCAAAATCTGGTTGGACTACGTAGAGTAAACGCCCACAGAATAGAAGCTACGGAGAGAGAGGCAGATACAGGGAAGAATGAATGAGTGTAAAGGGAGTCTTCCTGATTGAACTTTCGCTATGCTTCATTTACCCAACATTTGCATACGTGCAGTGCTAATGTAGTTTTGTTGAGTGCCCTTTCTGATCAACTAAAGAGAGATGAGATTGAACAGAAACACAAACTACAACGAAGTGTATTACAATTTTGTCAACTTGTCAAAATAAATCCTAATCTCGCAATAGGCAAGAACAACTGTAACCATGGTAACTGTACACATAAAATAGCAACAAACCTCAAAATACGCAGAAGACAAGTGGCAACTATAAGAAAATTAAGACTTTCACTGACAAAAACAAAAATGTCTTGAGGTTTTGTTGACTAATACCCCCACACGAAAAACTAGCAAAGGACAAAGACTATACATATATACTTTCCTACAAAAGAAAAAGAAACCTTTATTCACATACACTGTGTTACCAAACACATTTCAAACTTCCATTACAGTAAAAAGCAATACAAATTAGCTGGAACTAGTGGAGAGCTCACGTGGAGCTGTTCTCCTCTGCTGCACACAAACCTTTACATTCATGCACACAGCAGTACCTATTTCATTACACTGTAGCTCTGTGGCTCAGCAGCAGCAGCAGCAGCAGCAGACAAACAGAGGGGGGCGAAGGACAGCGCCAGTTAGCACAGAGAGAGACAGGCACTCTCATCAGTGACGGGCTCACTGGCTGCGTGGACAGAGCTGTGGCGCAGGAGGAAGAGGAGGAGAGGTGCAACGGGAGGACAAGCTGCCTGAAAACCAGCGCAAAGAAGAGGAGCAAACCGCGAGAGAGGGAGGAGAGATCACTGAGGGGATAGAAGTCATTCGGAGCAGAGAGAGGAAGCAAGCTGGGTGAAGCTGACAAGGACACAGAGGGAGAAAAAGTGCACAGAGAAGCCTTCGGTGACGGCGGAGAGAAGTGAGGGAGTGCGTGCACAAAGTGGAAAAGAAGAAGAAGAGGAGGAGAAGCGGGAGCCTGACAGGAGGTCGAGCTTACAGGGCTGGACACGAGAGCGAAGCAGAGGAGGAGGGGGAGCGTGAGGGCAGTTGATGGATTTGATGTGGGGAGAGTATTTTTAGAAGGAGGAGCGGAGACATGAGAGGCATATTGAGATTCTCTGATTCTTTGAGTTGGGGAGAAAAAACTAGGAAGGAAGAAGAAGAGAGAGTATAGGGAGACAGAGAAAAGGGGGAGAGATGTTGAGATCAGAGTGTGACAGAACATATTATCTCTAGTCTGGTTTCCCGCAGGAAACCGCTGTGAGTGTGTGTCCGTGAATGCGCATGAGTGCCTCCTTCTCCATGTGAAAGTGTGTTGTAGTATGTTTCTCACTGTGACTGTGCTGCTGAGAAGCGGGTCGCTACAAGATGAAGCTACCCCGTGGTTACCCGCAGGACCTAATGACACTGGTTAAAGCCAAGTTGGGTGAGAGACAAGAAACAGACAAGTAACATCACAAGGAAGTCTAGGCATCAAAAGTGAGACCGCAAAGTGGGACAGAAATGAAATGAGCATGGAAGACATTTGTGAATTCAATTAAAGCTTGTAGGCTACTAAACAGTGACAAGGAACTGATTGCTGCCTCTGGCTCCCGAAACGCCTCAGCAAGCCAGCGAAGCCAAAAAACACATGCGTGACTCAAAAGAAGAAAAACCACAGCGCTGGAACAAGGCAAGCTCTCCTCTAACAGACTGCACCACACCAACCGATTCCCTCCGCTGTCGTCTCATTATTTTAATTACCTTCTCTTCTTTCATTTGTGTTTTTGTCCTCTCTGCTTAGCCCTTGGTGTTTTGTATTCTATCCTCCTCTCTCCCTCTCTCTTCCCCTCCCTCTTCCTCTTGCCTTCACTCTCTCTGTCTCATCCTCTCTTGTTCACTGTCACACTAACTGCGGTGGGCACTGGAGTCACTCGTGTAGAAGACACCTTGCTTGGAGCACATTTGCCTAGCTGTTTTTGAGTTGGATGATTGGAGCACTCTCCGATCCAGAGACCAGGATAGATGACCAACAAGTAGCTTATGCTGAGTTAATCAGAGCTCCACCAGGAGAGGAAGGACAACTTCAAAACACACTGAATTCCTTGTGGGTACTTGTGGGTACTACGTCTGCATATAGTATATTTACAATTAAGACTGAGTGGACCATTAGTATTCATTCAAACACATATCCAGGTGTGGATTACAGTAGTGGATTTATCCTGGAGCTACATGTGGGCCCCAGCCCCTGAGGCCTGGCTTGGATATGAAGCCTTTCCTGTGGCTGTAGGAGCGCTGTGGGCAGCTATGGCCCTGGAGGGGCGCTGTCTCCGGCGGGGATCCCCGGCTATGATCAGAAAGGGTCGTCAGCGGCATCCTATGAAGCCAACTCTGACACGGATCACTTCAACTTTGCTATCAAGGACACGCCTGCACGGCCTGAGGCAGGTTTGCGTCCCTGGTGGCTCTGTGGGCCGCAGGGCCTTCTGGCTACTGGCCCTCTGCACCTCCCTGGGGCTGCTTTTATCCTGGTCCTCCAACCGCCTACTGCACTGGCTTTCCTTCCCCACACACACACGAGTCCACACAGAGTGGGCCAGAGAACTGGCCTTCCCCACAGTCACTATCTGCAACAACAACTCCTATCCCCCTTTTCAACCCCCCCAAAACCCCCCTTTTTTCCCCCCCCCCCCCCTCGCCCTTTTTTTTTTTCCCTTTTGGTGTTTGTGTTTTTTTTTTTTTTTTTTTTTTTTTTTTTTTTTTTTTTTTTTTTTTTTTTTTTTTTTTTTTTTTTTTTTTTTTCTCTCCCCCTTTCTTTTCCCCCTTAATTTTTTTTTTTTTCCCCCCCCCCCCCCCCCATCCCTCCTCTCCTCCCCCCCCCTCTCATGCAAATACAGAGGAGAGCCATGCGGCGCTCACAACTTCTCTTCTGTAAGTCAAATTTTCTGTTTTCTGGAAGCTTGATACCAACTCTGTCAGCGTTAGAAACACCCCTCTTGTGCTTTTATCTCCTTACATGTTGTCATTACTGTCAATTATCCCAGATTAAACATAAGCCGCAGTGTAAAAATTGCAAATGCATTATCATTTAGGTTGGAATTCTCTCGGGTTGACATGCTTTAATGGCTTAAAATTATAAGGCTGTAAAAACACTTGTAAAGAAACACAAGCTGTCGTTACTTCCTGTTATAGCTGACCGATTAGCAAATGTGTTACTGCACAGGGCAATTATTAAATCACCACCAGAGCTCTTGTTAAATAAAGAGTTGTGCAACAAAGATAACTAAAACACTGAGCCTTTGCAGGGTAAAAAACTACGGAATTTTGCATGAACAGTAGCCATGTAATAATATGGATGAACTGGGTTATGTATGACTTTGTGGCTAGGCATAGCTACAAACACTCCATATCAAAAATGTTCTTTTACAGAACTGTGCAGCCCCCCCAAAGGCCCTAACTGCCTCATATCTATCTTCTTTTCTGTTTGGGTGGGTGTGGGTTTGGGGATTTGTGTGCCCACTCTTCCTTGTACACTCCCTTGGCTCGACTGAACCATGGCAGATGTTTTCTCTGCGGTAATGCAGTAGCTCAAACTGTCTTTGAAACTTTGCTTTTTTATCATTTCATTTTTGTTCTTTTTTATCTTTGTACTGTGGCCTTGAGTCGGTGACTGACTGAAGCAGAAATGAGACATGGCAGATAAACCTGTGTGCATGGTGGTTGGTGTGTCACTTGTTAAAAGTTCTGTGTGGTGGTCAGTGTGTCGCTTGTTAAAAGTGTATTGTGCTGATGTGGAGTTTGTTGCCCTCTCTTTTCATACTTTAAAGTTATAATTATCAAGATTTTCATCAAACCCTAGTTTTGATACTATTTATAGCCACAACCTCTTCAGCAATTGCCATTAATTGTATTTCCAGTGTTAGTCGTTCTCTTTATTGTTAGTGACAGATTCTGCCTTTCTCGTAATTGATTCAAATTGCTAACCCACGCACAGTAGATCAAGACATAATGCATTCATATAATGGGTGTGATGAGGAGAACAACGCTGGCCTTGTTTGCAGTCAAGTATTTAAAGGTGAACTCTTCCAATTTTATACATCAAAGTCTGTTTACAGGTGTGGGAAGTACTTGGCGAAAAAGTTGTTGACTCTATTTTGGCTCCAAAACGAGCTGCGCAATGTCTGATCACTTGCCTAAAGTGACTTGGCAGCTTGGTGGAGAGTAAAGGGACTGCAAGTTTGAAAAAAAAAAAAGAATTCTGGGGCTGTGGAGTTAGAAAGACCCTAGCCCGCTCCTCATTTCTGCTTGTGTGCAATTTGCACTTTTTTTGCGTCTGATTGCAATTGCTTCCATGCGTCAAAGTATAAATTTTGCCTTGGTGCCAATTACACAGTGGGTAGAACAACAGCAGAGAGAAAAAGAAATACATTATTAGACCACGAGCGACAGGTTCAGACCGAGGAGGTGCATAGGGGTTGCTCAAAAATTCTCTCAAGTTATTGAAATGTGACAGAGAGATTTAATATCCCAGTCTGTCAGTACTGTTCAGAGGTGTCAAAAGTATTCACATTCATTACTCAGGTAGAAGTATAGATACTAGGGTTTAAAAAGACTTCTGTAGAAGTTGAAGTATCAAATCAAACTTTTTACTCAAGTAAAAGTGTAAAAGTACTGGTTTCAAAACTACTATAAAAGTAAAAGTAATGTAAGGGAAAAAAAATAATATCAATATGCTTTTTCAAATTAGACGGCGAGTTTTGGAAACAATTAGCTCGTGGTACTTGGGTGTGCAGAGCTTGCAGCGCATTCGAAAGGAGTTGTTTTTGCATCCAACCATTTTGAAAGGGATGTAGAAGGGTTGGCTGGTCTTCCTGGCTACCAACCTCCTTGCTGTAAGGAGTAAGGAGTAAAAAGCCTGCTGTAAAATAATTACTCCAGTAAAGTATAGATACCCAAAATTTCTGCTTAAGTAAGGTAACAAAGTATTTGTACTTCGTTACTTGACATCTCTGGTGCTGTTGGTGTTTTTGCACACCTTTGGACTGTAAAAGAAGATGGCATGATTTGAAGCAAAGGACATCTCTTATAAATGCACTTCATTACCACCAACTCTCTGAAGATGCTAATAATGTCACTGTAACTGTGTGTGGCTATTAGCACTGATCTTTGTAAATTGAAACTGGGCCAATTTTGCTGCAAATGTATGTATATAACCTCATTTAAATATGTGCAAATAGCACAGGAGTACCAAGACTTTGTTTTTCAGCATGGCAGTTCGGCGTGTCACTCTTTGTGGATGCTTTTTGAATTACAGTTTCTTTTTGTCTTATTTGTGCAGGTTTAGTGGGTGAAAAAACAAAAATTTTTTTTGTAAATTCGCCGCTCTGACTTTAATAATGTCAGACTGGAAGGGTCTTAAATGGTGATGTGTATAGCATGATCCAAAGAAAATCCCATTTTAATGACAGACAATTGTATTCATAAATTCATAATGGAAAAAGATGGTTTCCTGTTTCGTGTGTCGTCTACTATCCTCCTTTTGCCTGTTTGCTTGTTGACTTCATGTCGTGGAATTGCACATAACGGAACCATTTACCATTTTAAGCAACACATTTATCCTCTTGAATGTCCAGCATATAATGCAGTGGATTTCCCAACATTGAAAATCCAAACTCATAATTGCCATAATAGGGCTGCATGATTACAGTAGGTACTCAACCAGCATAAAAGGTGCTCCCTTCTTTTCATTAAAATACAGTATATAAAATCACATCTTCAGGTTTTTTTGTTATTAGTCTTTTTACAGTCTCATGGTGTATTTGTGCGTACATGATTTTATCAAACTGGTAATTTTATTAGGTTTTCCAGCTCTGGTGGGTGGTGCTGCTCTTTTTGTCCTCTATGTTCGGTCTGTTTTACCCTCTGTCAAAAACAGGACATGGTGCATCAGCCCACTGCCATACAAATTAAGTGTTTAATCAGAACATTGCCCTTAAGCCAGTATTTATTAACAATGTTTTGAAGCAACCACAATCATTTTAGTGCAGGGAGACATTTTCCTTCTTTGTTGAATTTCGATGTAAGTGCAGCATTGGAAAGGTTGTAAATGTTTGTTGATGTGCCTGCTTTATTACCTCAATGTTCACAGGTCACATTTTATGTCAAGGTAATGCATTCTCAGAGTGTGAATTCACTATTGCAATGAGCTCTACCAATGTGGAGCTTGTAATGTGAAATTAATTGAACATGTGAGCCGTTCATGTGGATTTGGGTGTAGTGGCAGTTCGCTCAAGCTGAATGATTTTCTGACATTGAATGTGTCTGAAAATTGTGTCAGAATGGACCAAGCTGCTTCTGATGGAGGGAAAATTGTCCTTTCAGAACAGCTACTGTGCACATTTTACTGTGACAACCAATCTGTACACTCACTCTTATATGAGTAAATCCAAAGGGGGTGAGACCACAAAGAACAAGATAGCTGTGGCAGCCCTGATACAAACAAAATGACACTGTGCAGTCTCCGTTATTATTATCCCAAACTCAATGAGACGAGTAAGGATATGTATAAAAATATACAATTTAAAGTGTTTTTCTGTAGTAGTAATATTTTGGTAGTTTCATGTACAGTGTGTTGGATATTGTCAGCTTTACTTAGCAGAGCAGAGCTACATAGATGCCCCATTCCTGTCTGCCCCCTCATCTTGCTCTACCTCATAGGGGGCCTCATACCGTTAACAGGCCCTCGGTGGTTTTGCTAATCTCGTTAGCCTGCTGCTGCAAGTCAGCAAAGACTCCCCAAGGCCTATTCATTATCACTGCATTTAGAGCACTGCCACTCTAAGACCAGAGAGAATGCAACACCCAGATTAAACAGGGGATAGGGAACCCATGCACATAGAATTGCGAGTAAATAAACACGAAAATACTTGCTTTGTATGTGTACAAAATCCGTAAACCTGCATGCATGATTGTCTTGGAGTATCAGTGAGAAATCCAGTTTTGATATAGGTTGAATATCTCTAATATATTAAGAGTACAGCGGATTATTTGAGCTGCTGAGCAGTGGGTGGTGTGGGGGGAGGAGACATGTACAGTTAGTGGTTGGGAGTGAGAGATGATATTTAAAAAAAAAAAAAAAGGCATCAGGTTGGGAATACAAATGTGTCTCATAATTCTGGCAACCATCTTGCAGCAGCAGTAGGATTCCATGTGCTGAATCTACTTTATCACAGTGAATTGGAACCATAGTCGAAGGCTATCTAATCAATAAATCTATTAGCTTCATGCTGTAGTTTATGGTGGTCTATTCTGCTTCCACATGTCCAATACTGATATACTGTCAGCCACCCCACAGCATGTCCTAATCTAACAGCAGGGGATAACCGAGCTGGAGTTAGAGCCAAAGGCCAAGCCTTCCAATCATCCACAATAAAATGTAAGTGATACCTTATCAAACCATAGCTAGCTAAGCCTCTCGCCATGGGCCAGATACACATCTCCCTCTCTCACAGCTCCATTGAGGACTAGATAACTCCGCCTGCAATGACAAATTAAACAGTGCACAGAGTTGGAGAGCAGCACCTAATCACATATGAGGCAGGGTTTGAAAAAAGGTGAACCTCTTTGCCTGGCCACTGTAATGTATCAACTCTTATCTCCAGAGAAATCTAATAACTGCAGCATCAAAGTAATGCTGCACTTAGAGTGTTTGGCCTGAGCAGGTTTGCTCATATGTATTTTTGAATTGTGAATTGTTGTGGACAATACTGTGTGTCAGATTTAGTGTTATTAATGTTGGGGCTATTTAGTGATGCTGCTATAACAATTTATTTTTTTATATAAACAATGGATCAAATGTCAAAGGGCCTGTATTGAACCCACAGAGAATTATCACTCAACTCTACAGTTCCCTGCTGCTCCACAAGCTTTTAGTGTCTGCTCATTGTTTTGGTTTTATGGTCCACAACTTTACTGTTCTGGTTCATTCTCACCAACCTTGAAGCTATAAGATTTAGTGAACAGAGTGAACAGGAGAATGTATATAGGACAGAAACATGACTCTACATGAACACAAATTTTGCTTTTCGCAAGCTGCCAAAGTTCAGTTCATGCAGGTTTAGTCTATATCCTTGACATTACGCTTCGGGGATTGCTCCAGTGCCGCAGAAAATGATGTCCGTTTCCTTCCACTTTCCTTGTGTTGGAATTTTAATCTCCTGTGGATTTATGATTGAGACAAAGTTAACTGCTCCTCAGATCTCTGCATGGTAAATTGAGACAGCTAGCTAGACTATCTGTCCAATCTGAGTTTTCTCTCGCCCAACTATTTTACAGTGGCTCCGTGCGGAGCTTAGCGCCACCCATGACGATTGTGATTGTGTTAAAGAAATGCCAATAAACCAGAGCATGTTTTTCTCCCTTCCCGAATGCCGTGTGGACTAGCCAAACACTCCTCTGCTCCTCCGCGGGATGGTCTGGCAAAGCGAGACTAATGCATGTTTAACTAAATTCTTCTGTGCAGGCAGGTCTTTATTAATAGTTTGACATTCAACTTATAAAGTTTAATAAATGTAAAGTAAACTCATGTTGCTCACAGGAAAGGGTGCAGATTAAGAGTCAAATTATTTGCTCTAGTGTTAAATTTACACAATCACAAATTATTCTGTTATATTTACTTGCAACCCTTAAGCAATCGCTTCGGTTCAGCTTAATTTCCATCATTATTATTTCTTAATTATTTTCTTTTTGAATTACTCATATTCCTTGTGTTTTTGCAATATCCTGCTCAGTTCTGTGCATGATCCATTTAATAGTGTTCTATTAATACTGTGCGTTATCAGGGGTAGGGATGGTGGCTTTAACTGCACTCTTGAGTCATATTTCTCTGTCATTACCTAAAGATTGATGGTCTTTTGACAGAAAGCCCTGCTTTATGAGAGGGTAGCTTTGCAGTTCTAAAGGTTCATTGGTTAATCATTGTCACTGTCTGCTCTATGAGACGTGTTTTATAGAATATGTTTCAAAACTAAAAAAGGAAAACGCATCATTAATTTTTTTCCCTGCATTGTTCAGTCAGCAGACGTACACATCTCATTGACTTATTTTCCGCTACACCTTCTATTATTATTCTGCAGCTCTAATTATTTGCAGTTTTATTGTCAGCACTTTGGAAGAACTGAAAAACCTGTTGACTATCACCCTCTTACGCATACCTGTCAAGTTTTGGATTTGAAAATAAGGGACATTTTTCCGGCGCCCACCGCAAGCAGTCCCACCACCCCAACCAAGCTCCAGTATCCCTTACATTTTAAGACAGGTGTACAAGAAAGCTAAAATCACCACTTGATGCAGAATGCTGAAAACATTTACAATTTATAACATTGCTTGTCTTTACATTTTATTTTCATTCCACACATTCTTTTCATTTCATATTGCTTTTCTTTTACGGTTTTTCTTTTCATTTCACATAACTTTTCTTTACTCTTTTAGTGAGTTATTGTATAAATTTGTTGCAGACTTGTGTGTATTTGTGGGAGTGTATTCGTGGGCTGGGCCAGAGTGGTTTACAGAGTGGTTTACATGAGAGTAGAGCGCAAACAGTTCTGTTGTCTAACGTCATCCTATTCTCTGTAACAATCTTTCGTACCATGCTAAACACCCTTTCTCAACTTGCATTGCTATGGGGAATGCATAGTAAAGCCTTCATAAGTTTTGGCAGCGCACCGTCTCTGTCGTAGCGTCCATCACCCGTCAGATTGGGAATGTTTTTTTTTGTTTTACTCCGCTCAGACCCAGGGTATTATTTTTTAATAATGCAGGTTAAAATACGGGAGATTTACGGGAAAATACTAATACGGGAGGACGGACGGCGGGAAAGAAGGGTTAAATACGGGACTTTCCCGGCCAAAACGGGATACTTGACAGGTATGCTCTTACGTTCCACATGAAATGCAATGAGGATCCTGACAGAGGATTATTTACACAGAGTTCCATAAAGCCGTTCACAAAGCCTGGTCAATCACTGCCGAGCCGGAAGGGCTTGCTGATTGGGTTTGAAGCACATCCAGGTAATAATGCAGGTCTCCCTGCTCTGGTTTGCCATTGACCTGTTCAGTAGGATTCCGTAAATCAATAGTATAAGCCATTGATCTGGCTTAGAATAAACAAGAGTGGGAGTCAGGTGGAAGCTGCAGCTCCAACCACAACAATCTTATTAACACAGGTGGTCCTGTGCTTACTGTGCTCCGCACCAAATCCAATTTCCCACTTCAGAACAAATGGCTAGGGTGGTTTCATGAGCTCCTGCTTCCAGCTTGTATTACATACCATAACAGTAATATGTCTTGAAATGAATAGCCAAGGTGCTGGACTTGAATGCAGATGAAAAGATTATACACGGTTAGTATTCATAAGGTCACGTCAACACACAAACCACATGACTTGAAAAAGGTTAGTGTTTGAAATAGAAAGCTAATGGATCTCTTCTATGAATATAATTAGCTGAAGCTGTATCTAATCTTCAGTGTCTCCTATGGGACATGCATATGTTATAGCAGGTGAGCTTCACATGCTCTCTATGTGTGTAACGTTGTGGAGAAAAAAGACATTTGTGTGTTTTTTACAAGACATAAGTGAAACCAGATGACCGAGACAGTGTATTTGATAAGCTTGTACGTACGGTTTGCTTGACCTGAAGTCTCAACATTCATAGTTTTTTTCCTCGCACCTCCTCCGATCACAAACACATTCTGTACTGAAGATTTGCATACCACTACACCCATGAATTCTAATCTATATTCACTCTCTGGACCTTTGGGTAACATTCACCCACCAAAACGTACGGCGAAAGGCCGTGCAAAACATTTTAGACCGTCCTGCCAACCTGTATACATTGTAACATCAATGTACGCAATGTAATGTTTCTTCACTCTAAGGGACCGTTCGGTATTTATGGAATGGACAACCGGAGGAAAATAGGGGAGGGTCATGTCTTTTTATTCTTTGCTGAGGGGAGGCTCATCCAACATTTTTTTTAGTCCAGAGGGGGGAGTTACCCAACTTTTGTATTCATAGAAACAGCAAAATTTCAAAGCTTATTTGGTGCATATTTTTCCATGTTGCTCTTAGTCTCGGCCCTCCTTCACTACCAGATGGGTCTGACCCATGAGTTTGCTGGGAGGCAGGGGGAGCACTGCTCCCCTGGTGGCTGAAACGGGTAATTGCATTATTTAAAAAATGAGTGGAATAATAAAATGTCTGGTATGACCAGATATTTTATAAATATCTTAGCTAAATAACACAAAACAACTAAATGGTGGTAGGTAATACATCTGATTTCAAATACTGCTTTAGTAAAAAAAATATTTCCTGGCTGACGATGCAAGCAGCAGGACGTAAAAAACGAAAATGAATGTTGCTAGTCTGGACATCTTACCGTGCCAAGGTTGCAATAAAGGTTTCTTAAATGCCACATTTGATGTTAGCTTACGAATTGATTGCGGGTTTTGTGTAGATTTGGACTTACGTTTATTCCACTTTGTTTAAACGGCGAAGTGGAGGAAGCCTAGTGACGAGTCCATAGCAACCAGTTTGTGTGTTGAATGTTACCCAGAGTGCCTTGCTGAATGGTCTCAATGTTGTATTGTTTTATTTCATGTGAATACTAGTTTACTAGAGGAGTATTTAGTATTTGAAGTAATGCAGGAAGTGTGCATTTAGTTTCCATGCTTATTGTGTTTCCACAACAACGTTAGTGAGTAAATCTACTGAAATGGCCACCACACCATAACAGAGGAGTGGGATGCGTCAGATGAGAATGCAGAGGTTTAGTCACTTACGTCATTGCTGTAAAAAAACAAGGGTAATCTGTATATCTTTGCCAAGTGCAAACCAGTACAGAAGGTACTGATAAATTGTTGGGGGAGGGTCATACCTTTTTTCCAAATTGTTGTGGAGGGTCACAGAAAAATTATTACTGGCGAGGGGAGGGTCATGTTTATTTTGACTAAAGCTCTCAAGACTCCTCCGGTGGCCCCTGAAATAAATAACGAACGGTCCCTAAAGTCGCTGAAGCTGCTGCTGTTTCAATCCTGTTGGCTCTCTGCTGCTCCTTTCTCCCTGTGACTCACGCTCGCGCATGCACACACTCGCACACCCATACACAAACACACATTATACAATTGGAGAACTTCTGCAGTACAGATAATTGTACGATATCGGCAGTCTTGTATAGAAGCTTAGTTACAAAAGTATTAAGAGGCACGTATACAGGATTTGATTTGGCATTGGCAAAATTTATATTCCATTTTCTAACATGCTAGAAACAGGCCAAGAACATTTTTCCGATTCATAACATCCCTAACACACCCCTAACACTTTCCAGACTTTTGTTTTCACACTG